>NW_008621359.1:0-13478 GCF_000691845.1 Merops nubicus | reverse complement strand
TTAGAAAATTAATATAATAAATAATAAATATAATAGTATATTTAGAAACAGCCAGCCAAACCAAACCTGCCCACTTTATCAGGCCAAACCTTACCCTCTTCCTTTGTTACCAGAGGAGAGGATGTTCCCCTGATCCGGCTGAGTTTTTAAATGTCCAGTGATGCTTCTGCTCTGCCAGTGCCTGGAGTTCTGGTTTGCCACAGCGTTGCCTCCTCTGTTGTATATTTGGACTGTTATGGCTCAAGGAAGGGAGCCAAGACCCCAGGCAGGGTAACACACACAAGTTCTTGCCATGGAGTAACAGTACCAATTTTTTTTCCCCACGTCTTTGCAAAATTGCACTTTATTGGGGATGAAAATGCATTGAACAGGAAAAACCAGATGCATTACCAAACGAGTGTGGAACATGGTGAAGCACGTGAGGAAAGTGAAGAGCAAAGTAAGACACTCTCATAGTTGCTGCGAGGTTGATCCAAACAGGTACAGATCAAAATCCAAACTCAAAATCCAAAAGCTCAACTTGATTTATTCAGAGACCGTGCTCTTCCAAGCCTGAAATGCAGAGGTAGCTTTCTTTTGTTCCCTGTAATAGCTGTGGTAGTGGAGGCTGATCTTCCTTCAGCTTTGAGCCTTTACTGTGAGTGGATGACTGTTTCATAGATGCTGAAATCCAGAGGTGATGCAGGCTAGTGCTGTGTGCTTGATTGCCCTCCTGACCGATATATTTTGTGAATGTTATTGTTGAATGTGTTGGTCATAGGCAGGGCTGTGCCACATCTGGAGTTATTACTGATAGAAGAAAAGCCTACTTGTGCTGCTGGGTTATATAAAATGGGAAGAGCTTGAAACACATAAGGCAGTAGCAATGCCATTGTCTTCTTAGCTTTATGCTCATGTGAAGTAGAGATTTAAGACTGCATTTGCATCAAAGGGATGCAGGTATGAATTGAAGATACTGGGTTGAACTTGAGATTGAAGAACATTTAAGTCATTGAATTTCTATCTGCAAAACTATTAATAAAATCAAGGATCATAACTATGCGTTGGATGCAAAGTCTGGACTGTTTGAACAAAAAAGCAGTAATTTTGCTCAATTTGGTAAGTGCATTAATAGTGGAAGCCTGAATTCAATGAGGCGTTTTTCTTTTTAAGTAAACGTAACCTGTTTTTTTTGGCTATCTGCAACTGGCATATGACAGCAACAGTAACAATATAATATAATTATAATAATAATAATATCCTTGATAAGTGTCATAGGCCTGCTATATTTTAAAACAACTTATCCTAAAAGCCTTTTCTCTGTCCTACATCTATGGGAGAAGTAATAATGTCATTTCTAATAATTCTAGGCTAGAAATGGAAGTTCTTATTTCCAGTGAACTCCAAAAGAAGAATTCTGAGGACAGTGCTGAGTCTTAGGAATAGTAGCTCCCATCTTCACAGTGTTTCATCAGTGTTCATAAGGGCTTCCCCATAAAAGAATAGCTAAATAGCAATTATAATATAAATGTTAATGGTATGTGGAATTCTGATTTTTGCCTTTTGCAATGAAGTGCTGTGTTCAGTGTTATAGTTACATTGTGGAGGTATTTTCTCCATACTGACCTCAGGATAATTAATTTGATTCTGGAATGGAGTGGATCCAACTGGAATGTGTGTGCTTTGTTTTGAATATATGCTATTTACTCTGCTCTAGTAGCCTCTCTACTTTGGATCTCAGCTTGTCCTTTTAGAGAAGGATAGTGACAGGCTGCTCAAGGCTCCCTACATTAGACTTCTTAGTCTAGGCTGATTGTGTCCCAAATTGAAGGATATTGATTATTTTTTGACAGTGCCTGAAATATGCTCCTGCATTAGGAATGAACTACACACTTGGCAAACTCGTGGTGCTGTAGCAACATGTGAAGTCCACTCTTTAAAGGTGAAAAGTGAGAGCAAAACTCCTTTTGGCACGGTGGTAACAGCAGGTAGTAGTATTGTGGTACATGGGGAATGATGTAAGGTATTGATGGGCACCATCCACCCTGGCAGCTGGCTGCTCTGCCCCCAGTGTATCTGCCAGCATGAGCCTCAGGACCCTCTCTCCTCTCTCCTTAGGATGGGTTTTCTAAAGTCTCCAGAGCTCTCTCTATTGTATGCAATGCTTCACATGCTTGCATAGCTCCCTCAGAATAGACACTCAGCCCTCTGAAGTTACATCTACCACCTTTCACTGCAGATTGGCAGATTTCCACCTGATAAACTGAGTAAGTTTCAAACTGCTGAGCTTTACCTGTTCCTTTTCCCCCAAAAGACTGAAAGCCCTGCTCCATTTATTGACTGTCAGAGCCAAAATGAAGATCTAAGTGTATACTAAATGCCATGGTACTTCTTGTTATCAGTGCATACCCAAAGCTACTCCATCATCCCCACTTTAACCACATTAGCTATAATAGTAAGTAGGCTTAAATTTCCCTCCTTATTTACTAAAATAATGCTGGCAAGAAAACTGTATTTTGCATGATCACTTCTCAGTCTAAAACACTTCTAGGCTAAATATATTCTCAGATACGTGCTCTGGGCATCTGTTTTCATGCTGCATTCTCTCTGCAAGCAGCACAGAAGATGACTTCCTTCACCATCACTGTGTGCAGCGTGGGTAGATCTGAGAAGAGAATTCTGCCTGAAGATTTCTGCTGTCTTTTTGTTCAGTTGAAGGATATGGCTCCAATTTCTTCCATTTGTAAACTGCACAAAAAAACCCCTGCAGTTGTACGCCTGGCTGGAAAGCTTGGTTATACCTTCCAAGCCCTTCTAAAACTACAACTCAGGCCCTGCAGTCCCAAAAAACTTCAGTCCAGTGCTGCAACATGCAGGGTAGCAAAGAGTGTGCTGCTTCATAGCACACAGCTATCGCCCCTGCAGTCACTAGGAAGAACTGATATGCCCAAAGGGAATCAGACCATCCTTGGTTCTTCATATAGGTCAGAAGCACTAAGGTCCCTGGTTTCAAAAATCTGAAACCATCCTCACAGAGAACAGAAGTTCTCCCAGCTCCCTCTCTTCCCCAGCCTGTCAGCACAACCTTAGACGTATCTGGGTTGGGTCACAGCCAGCTTGCCCTCATTCAAGCTCTGATCCTGGCAAGACAGTAGGTAAGCCGATCAACTGCTCCAGTCAGCTCCAGCAGCCCACACCTGAAATAGAAACACACAGATGAATGTTGGGCATGCACTGGAAGGTGTCCAGTGTCCTCATGGGAGGAGGAGGAGGAGGAGACCTTCCTCAGAGATTGCTTCCTTGCTCTCTGGCTACAGTATGTTTTGGTCAGTGATAGCAAAGGTGCTTGATGTCCACGTGGACAGTGGGTTTTGCCTGTGATAAGGAGGAAATTGCTCAGTCAGTCAGTTCAGTCCCTCAATGTCCTTCTTTTAGAGGAACCCTGTTGAAAAGCTGAGGCTTGCCCATCCCCACTACAGGCTGTGACACTGCCCTTCTGTACCAAAGCCTGAAGATTAAAAAAACAAAACAAAAGCCATAGTCTTAGAGTCACTAATCTGTAATGAAATCCACTTTTCAAAGAAGAGGACTGATCTGACTTCTGTGAAATGAAGAGATGCTCTCCCTGTCTTAAGGGCCTGAGATACGTGATGAGATGAGCAGAACCCACCCGGAGTCACATGCTGCCTTATCCCACCAGGAGGGCAGGAGTTGCAGGTCTGGTTGAACCAGGAGGTCTCTCTCCAGCCTAGGCACCAGTGGTGGGTCCTGGCCATACACAGGAGGGAGCTGAAAGCTTGTGCTTCATCACAGCTGGGCAGAACTTCTTCCTCCTGATGCAATGGTCATGGTTTCAACCCCTCTTCTCCTCTGGTCCCACCACTCTCCTTGGAGGCACCAGGGCCTTCAGCACCATCCACCAGATATGCTGAGGAGTGACTGCAGCACCCATGCTGGGGCTTGCCTGAGAGCACCGAGAAATAGCAGGGTGGTGAGACACCAGCAGCCCTGCTTGCTGAGGATTACAAAAGGCACGTGCAATGGAACATCCTGTTCCTGTTTCACCTTTCATAGGGAGCAAAGGGAACCTGGCCTCTAGAATGAAATCCTGGTTTTCAGTGAAAAAAATTCACTGGGCCACCTTATCACATGAAGGATTTTGACCAGTCTGCAGTTTTTTGTACTAGTTCTCATACCTCAAACATTCCCCAGAGGATTGTTCAATCTGATAAGGATATTTTTCACAAGAAGCTACACATTTATTTTATGAAGGGAAGATGGCCAGGGAGTTTCAGAGGTTTTCACACAAATGTGTGAACAGTTAAGCAGAGACTATTAGAACAGCTTGTGTAACAGCATGACTGACAGACAGGTAACGTTTAGTCAGCCGCCTGCCTGGGGAGTCAGGATGGGGAGTGCTTTGCCCCAGCTCTTTCTGAGACATGGAAATCACACAGGCTCCTTCTGCCAGGGCTTAAGGGTCCCCAGAATTACTTGTCCTTTCTTCCCTCCTCTTTACTGCAAAACTGATCTGTCCAGAGAATGTAGATCTTCGTCCTTTCTAAGAAAGCACACCTAAGATGGTTCTGAACTGAGGCCTGATGTCCCTGTTAATTCCTTGCAAAATTTACCACCCACAGAAGCACGAAGGGTTAAAGCCACCAGTCCTGCAAAACTGTTTCCTAGCCCTCATGTTCAAGTGAAGGATCTGTGTGATTTATAGTTGTCTGTTGCTCAGCTGGGGCAGCACATGAGCAGCGTTTCATAAGACCCTGTTACAGAATACACTGGCTCCTTGCAGCATGGATTAGATTCCACATCTCTAGAAACAATGTAAAATGCAAACACCAACAACAAAAAAATAAATTGGAAAGTAAACTATTGCCTCCATATGTGAATGGAAAATAATTTAATTATGAAATGCAATGGCTGTAGAGCACTGCCAAGAGGGCAAACAAATGAGAACTTAAGCAAAAGGAGAAAATTGTCAGTCTTTCAGTGCATAACCATTTTGTTCTGAACAGCAGCAATTATGGAAATGCGCTGAAGATTGTTTCCCTGATGATAAATCTGCAATATGTCAAGCACTGTTTGAAGATTCGTATTTAATTACTATGACTACACAAATTAAACAGTGGAAAAAAGTTGTCAATGCTGTTTTTTAAACTAGAAAAATAGATCCAATGCCAAAAGCAACATGGTTAACGTCGGTAACTGAAAGAAGGAGTTTCCCTCTGGGCTAAACCTTGTGATAAAGGAGAGATGTCACTTACTATGCACTTCTGAACATGTCTGGCAAGGTTCAGAGGTAAACAGCCAGAATGATTATTGTCTGGGTTGGTAATGGTTTTCTCAGCCACATGCTTACTCTGAGCACATTTGTTGTGTTCCAGCTTACTCATAACTCTTTCTCACATTTTCTTGGGTTATTTTTTTCCACTCTAGAAGTCATTTTAAAGCAAATCACTTCAGAAAACTCCATGCCCCACTAGTGGCCAAGGCAGGACAGGGCTTCAATGAGTTCCTATGGTGAAGTGTGTGCAGCCCAGCCATCTCACTCAGCGGCGTTCCTTTGTGCTGTGCCTGTTGGGGAGCAGTGGCTCTCTGCCCTAGTGAGCAGCACACAATTTGGCAGAAGGAAACCCATCTGCAGTATCTGAGTTGGTTTGGTTTTTTTTTGTAGGGATTACCTTTGCAAAGCACTTTCATGTGTAACACTGAAAGAGCTATGTAAGGACCAAGTGACAAATGATATAAGGCACCAGGCAGAATCTCACTGTGAAATGCAGAAGAATTAATCACTGTACCTGAAAACCCCACACTGAATTGCTCTCAAGGACACAGTACTTTGCAGGATGCATGAATGGGAGCAGTTCCTTCAGAAGATGCTCTGTGTGAAGCAGATTTTCTGTGAAGTAGATTTTGTGCCACACTCTGCTGCAGTTGTCATGGCGAGTGTTCATATTTTCCATAGCAACAGAACCAATAAATAACTGCATAAAAAGATGCATTAAGTGACTAGGGCACAAGTTAATTCTCTCATCAGCATCCTTAACTTGAGCATTCTTCTGTAGATGAAACACTCCACTGAAAAGCAAGCTTTTCCTTCGCTCTGTGACATGTTTCCTCTTCATAGTTTCATTATGATTCAGCCACCGGTTGCTAAGCCAGTGGCACTGCTCCGTGTCTGAGTCCACTGACGGAGGTGATGACGGGGCAGCAGAGCCACAGTGACTTCGTGCAAGTGCATTTAAGCAGGTCAGCTGAAGTTCTGCAAGTGAAAGGGCTGAAGTTCTGCAGGAAACTATGCCATTTTTTAAAAAAAAAAAATCATTTTGGACTCTCTTGTTTTTTCTCAGTTGAAATTACTTGTTATTGTGCAAACTAGCATTACCACCAGTGTTAAAGGCAGGCAGATGTGTTAAATAGACAAGGGGAGGATGAAAACTGGGGGGAACTACGAGCTGTCACTGTAACACAATGCTCCAAAGCAGGACAGTCTTCCACTTGAATGAAAAGAAAATTGTAAAACAGCATTTTCCTAAACAGGGATTCAGGGGAAGCTCTGGGCTGTGCTCTGCAGAGCCATGTTGTTTGTATACTCTGCTGAATGCAAAATTGGGTACAAAGGTGGATGGTGTCCGTGAGAAACACTGCAACTTGACAGAAGTTGTTAAGTGCAAAACAACAATTCTTCTGACACACACAACCCCTAGAAAAAAAAAACAAACAAAGAAACAAAACCCAAATCCAAACCAAAAATCTCCTCGAGCTCATCTGGCTGCCCACAAATGTGCTGGGAAGGTGCCGCTTGGCTCGCCACAGAAGATGCCCTGGAGTAAGAAGGCAGAGGGAGTTTCTTGATGTGGAGAGGACCAGCAGAATCTGTTCCTAAGAAAGTCAGTGGTGCAACAGAGGGTCTTGAGGTCAGGATGAGAAGGGTGGCAGTACTTAACTGCCCGCATGGTCACCACCATATTGGGGCCAAGAAAAGGGCAAGCTGTCCAAATTTTTAAAACCCAATCCAGTTTAAAATCCAATCCAGACCCACAGGTCTTGCTTCTGCAAAATGTGTCCCAAGTTTCATGACAAATAAGTTCATGAGAAGTATGACAGCTCCTCTCTCTGGTATCAGCCGCTCATTCACAAGCTGTGACCAAAACTGATCTTGATATTCTTGTTTAGATGAGGAAATTCCAACTGTCTTGCATATTCGTTTCCCACAAACAAAATCATGATATGTGATCAGTCACTAATAGCTGCATAATAGAAACTGATTTCATCTGCTCAGTCAGGGATTTATTTCCACTTATTTCCACTGACTTTTTGCAACACTGCTTGTAGACAAAATCTGTCATGTAATACTTGTTTCTAGCATCATTGTCAATTCGTTGATGGTGTTCACCTCCCCTGTGCCCAGAAAAACCACGTGCATTTCTGTGAGCTGAGTGAAGTAGCATCCAATGCAGTTCTGAGTATTTTTTGACACATTTTGTTATCATTTAGTGGTTAAACACAGTGATAAGGTCTCGCAAGCTTGTGTTTTAACTTGCTTTTGTTAGGCGTGAGCACAGCAGCACAGCATCAGCAACAGGTGATGCTTTCAATCTCTCCTGCTCCTGGGGTAAAATTTCTGTTGAATATCAGGCCACATGTTTTAGACATCATTCATGAATTTATTTAGATGGTTTCTGTGATTTTTTAAAAAAACCCAGAAGGAAAACAGTGGAAGTTATTCAAGAGCCCTGTTGACTTGGGTGCACTTAGAATCAAGGACATAAGTTTTCTTTCCTGTGTATTCTAAAAGACCAGTAAGGGAGGTTTTTGGAGAGCTGTGTCTTGGGGCCTGTGCTCTGAGCTCCTGTCCTTTATAATGTCTGGGTTGTGTTGTCACTGGTCCCTGGAGATAATCAGGCTGCTCGATTCTTCCAAAGAACCACTGGCAGCACATGTGTTTAAGAAGCCACTACCTGACCTTTATAATCTGGCTGGCTGTCAAACTACGCCTGGTCTTTCCTTGGTGGTTAAGTACATGCAACTGTTTGTGGTGAGTGACTTTGTGTGGTATCAGATAACTACACGGATACAGAGGTATTGTTTTCTCAGTCTTTGCCAGGCAGGGTGTGGCAGAAGGATGATCAGCCCCATGGTCTTCTAAATGCAGATGCCCTGTCTGCTTCTACTGGGTCCTTCCACAGTTTCCAACAGTCTGGCTTTTAATGTCTTGTACAAGCTGCAGAGCTGGGGAAGGACCACCCTGGTCACTTTGCCTCGGAGAGGAAGCTTTTCTTTTCCTTACAAACCCAAATCAGGCGACAGCTTCTCTCAGCGCCCTGTTGCATGAGGTTGGGCAGGGGGAGGTCCCCCCAGCAGCAAGGCTGTGCCGGGGGCCAGTGGGGCTGCAGGAGCTGCAGGACTTGGTGCCTGCAGGTCACAGCCACCCTAATGGCACTCGCCGACCCAGTTACCCAGTTTCTGAAGGAGATTAGGATGTAGTTGGGAGCCCTCTGGCTGCAGACCAGTCCAGGCAGAGAGAGGTGAATGTCGGGGAGGTGTGAACGGAGGCAGTGCCTGGCTCAGCACAGCCTGCTAAGGCCCTCCCAGTATGTGTACTTTGTCACCCACGTGTGCAGCTCTGGTCAGAGCCTGGGTTATAACCCAGGGAGGAGGATGAGGGGACAAGGACAGCTTTCTCTCCACCAGGTCTGGCCAGGAGCACATCACTTCTTGTCTTGGAGTCAGACATTGCTGCTCTAACCCGTGATGGTCAAAACTCCATCAGATGACAGTGTTAACATGGCATTTGCTCTGGGTAAAAGCCAGGGAGGAGAACTGGAAACTTCTCAGTGCAAGGAATAGTTGACCTGCAGTATTCCCAACTGCTATGTATGGGATCAAGTAACTAAGGACAGGCAAGTACCAGAGAGAAGCTTTAAAGTGTTGCTACCTTGTATAAAGGAAGCTTTGCATCAGCAGAAGTATTAATAAGAAATATCCATGTTTATCCATGTTACTAATTAGTAGCAACTGTGGGTTACTAGGAAGAATGCACATGCAGATGATGGGCAGTAATTCTGCACTGACTTGCCTGTTCCTCATCTGTGCTACACCCAGGGCTGATACTACAGCTGGTGCCACTGCCTGGTGCTCCCTCTGCCCATTTGTCCGCTGACTGGTGAATTCAGGGGGTTTTTAGCCTTTAACATAATTATTATTAAGTCTATTTTATGACTCTGTTCACAAGGCCCCTCAGTAGCTGATTATACTAATCAGAGGCAATTATTGCCTGGGGCTGCTTAACCCATATTTAAACACAGCAGCCTGAATTTGTCTTCAGCACAGTGTCAAGCAGATAGGAACCCAGCATCAAAGAAAATTAATTCATGGGTACATTATCCTATGGGATCAAGCTAAAATGTGGTCAAAGAGCTTTAGAATCAGGGTGTGCTCTCATGGAAGGATACAGGCAGAAGAAGGTAGCCATGTTCTTGTTTGCACAAAAGGTTTTTTTCCCACTTTGAGTTAGGTAGAATATCAGATCACAAGAATACTTATCAGAGAATATTTTACTCCATTTGAGAGAATGCTTTTTTCTTTACAAAAACAGTAATTATTCATGAAAGTATGATCAGTCACATTAAAAATCTCTTTTATTCTTTTCCTGACCAGATCTCTGACTTGGGCACCACTCAGGTTTCCAAATAAATATCTGGCTGTGCTACTACTCCAGCACAAGGAATACAGGGCCTTAGATACCCACAAGATTTGGATACCAATCATGCCTCAACAAGAACCATCTTACAGCATTTTCTACAAAATAAGGTGCTGGATGATCAAAATAAAAATATTCCAGTTGGTTCTCAAAAACTAAGGTGGAATTTTGTCCTAACTCGTTTATATTCCTAATCCTTTTTAAGCAGTTGCCTAAAGATTCAAAGTGGCACTCAAAGATGCTGGGCAGGACAGCAACAGCCTCCTTCCAGCCCACAGGCGTGTGAGGTTTTATGCTAAGGAGGAAATCCTGTTCACACTGGAGTAAATGTGGTTTTTGCTCTGCCTTTAATGGAGTTTCCGTTCCTTTTTCTGAACTTAAATGAGAATGGGATTTTACCCATCTTCTCACATGACTGTGGTGCAAACCTGACTTTAATTTTCGAGTCTTTTTAAAGGGGGAAAATGAAGGTGAGACTATAAAAGCCCAGTGAACAGATGCATCTCCAGAGGGAGAAGGACTCAAATCACTGTAGGGTGTTGGCTGAAGCAGAGATGTGAGCTCTAAGCAAACAGCCCCCGCAGTGCAGCAGCGGTGCCAGCAGTGCTCCAGAGGGTGGAGAAGCCACTGGGAAGCCCAACTGTGAGCCTCTTATGGGTAGAGGAGCTGCACCTGGCCAAAATGCACTTCCTCCTCCCCAGCACAAGTGCAGTGGGGGGATGGGATGGTCACAATAGCATGGGAAGGGAAATGCACTGCTATTTCCAGAAGTTTTCCATGAAACTTAGCATTCCCAGACATAGGGATAGATAAGGAACTGCAGGGACAGTTTCACATAGGCAAAATCTTGCACACTACGTTTTTATGTTGCAAGTAAATGTGACTAAAATATTCCAGAAACTTCAACTACATTCTTTACATTAAATCCAATAATTACTTATTCATCCTTCAACTTTGATTTTGTTAAATAACCAATACCATAATTCAGAGGCAAGAATTTAATCCACAGGAAATTCTGTCCTCGGGGAAGATCAAAGTGAGTCCCATGGTGTTAAGCACACACCTACAGCACTTGATCCTGACAAAAAGATATTAAATCTGTTTCAATCAACCTGTCCTTTCTTCCTGGTTCTCATGCATTAACCTGAGCCTCTGCCTGCACATTTTCAGTGCCAGGTTCAAGGACGTGTGGAGATCTCCACATTGGGAGAGAAGAGGTCTGAGAATGTGGTGAGCAAATGGGTGGTAACACCAGCAAGCTGTGGTGTCAATGGCTGCTCAGTCCTCTGCAACCCCCAACGCTACAGTAAAAGCTTGAAATTCTCCTGGGTGCTGTAAACACGCACGATAAGCACATACACCAGCACACAAAGGTAACTCAGCCCTGTTTATCAGGCACTATTAGAATGAATAGAGCATGACTAATAAAAGGGCAGTTCAAAATCTTTACATGACACAGTGTCAAGGCAAGAGGGTTGTGCAATAGCACCAGCAGGATTAAGGCCATGTCCGGGAGTGGGGTTCTCCCACCTCACCTGCACGCTCCCATGGTGGTGGCACTGGGTAGGCTCCAACTCTTCAGCTCTCCAACACTGAACCAGCCTCTTCAGATCAAGGCAAGGTTTTTGTTTTCTACTTTGTTATCTCTACTCTTCTCTTTCCTTTTTGTTTGCATTATCCCAATCCTCACGGTTACTGCTGTGTGAAAAGTGAGAATATAATATTGAATTTCTGGATGCTCTCCAGAGTGAGATAAGGCTGAGGTGCTTTATCCCATACCCAAGCTGGTTTTCAACCCAGCACTGTGCAATGCAAACATTTCCTGGCTATGAATTTTTGGATTAAGTCATTTCAAGCCTAGTTTTGCCAACCTTTTGCTCTAGATGAAAGACGGTGCACGAGAGTGTGGTCTTGCAAAACACAGCCCAAGTTATCCCTCTGTTTCCTTGTTTAATTATGTTACTCCTTAATGGTGCCTGCCAGGCTGCAGCATTCTCCAGTCCACTGAGTGAGTGCAGCAGCAACAGGCTGGTTTAGATAGATACAGATACATATATATATATATATATATATAAAGATAAATAGATAGAGAGATAGATTAGATAGGTAGGTAGATAGAGAATTTGCTGCTGTTCTTTTCTGGCCAAAATTAGTTCTCTCTTTGTTTTATTGCTGCTGGCATGCCTTTGCAACACAGCATTGTTAAAAACTAGTCATACAAACAAATCTAAGGCTATGCCCACCGTCACAGAGTACAGCCGAAGGCGCCCAACGCTGCAGCTTGCTGAGAAATGTGTGCTTTTTGTCCTGTCAGAAATGTCTGTCTCCCTGTTCATTTTTTTGCTTTTGGAAGGATCTTAGTGGAGAGTGTTTTCTTCTAAACAAGATAATTAAAGTCATGGATATGGAAACTCTTTCAGCATGGCTATAGGAAGAGTAGCCCCTGCATTCACCCAGCCTGCTGTCTCTACCTGCCAGGGGCTGCAGGGGAGTTGGTTAAAATGCTCAGATAAAACATGATTTCTGGACAGAAAATCATGTTATTGTAATTGATGTGTAAAGTGCTATTTCCAAGCATTTTGCTTTGTTAGAAGAGAGTCTTGATGCTGTTTGCTGTGCCTGCCAGGCTCATGGGACCAGAGTGGCTGTGGAAGTGGCCCAGGAGCAGAGCTGGCTGGGCAGTGCCAGCACACCCAGTCTGCTGCCAGCACAGCCCGAGGCAATGGCTGTGGCACTTGGTGCCTCCCGGGAAACCTGCCCCAGCCCCAGCCCAGCCCCTCTGGGGCCACATCCTGCCTGCGCTGCCCACAGCATCCGTCCACAGGTGCTTAATCTCAAGTGCCTCAGCTGCAAAATGTGGTATTCTCTATTCCTGATCTAATTCCCCAACTGTGTATCTGCATGCCCACGGATTCGGCCAATGGCATCCTCTCAGTGACAGTCACTGCAGGCTGCAGAGACAGATCAACTCAAGTAAAAAAAGGAGAGAAATGCTGCGTTCGATACCTATTTGTACCTTGCCTGAAAGAGAGCAAGAAGGATTTTCCCCACATGAACCAGAGAAGGGTTGCTGTGTTCTAGGTGACGAGGCTGTATGTCAAAAACATGCTCTCAGTGGGAAAATGAGATTTGCCACTTGTGGCAGTCGGCTCAACCACACCATTTGCTTTGCCTCTGACAAGAAAGAAAACAAACAGCATTCAGAGGTGCCCTTTCTCTTGTCTTCGTCAATAACAGCCAAGGTAGCTCAGGGTTATTGCTGTAACGTCACTTCCCTTTCCTCAGTGGCATCAGGTTTATATTAAAAAACTCATAGCAAAGCCTTTTGTCATTCTCCTTTTGTCTCCTGTGCTGTGCTTTAGGGCTCTGGCATGTGCAGGGGATGGGGCCATGCAAGCAGCCTGCCCAGCTGCCCCCTTCCTCTGGCAGGGTGAGGACTGGGCGTGGAACAGGAATTTTTGCTGAGAAATAAAAAAAAAACAATAGCCAGGGGTCAGGTATGGCAGCTGTGGGAAGGGGCTACTGGGCAGGAACATGCTTCCAGGAAGAGCAGATCTTCCAGCGTTGCACGGGTTGAGGAGCAGCTTTCCAAAAGTAGCAGAAGAGGGGAAGAAAAGAACCCAACCTGTTATTAAGAGAGAGCGCACTCAGTTTTGCAAGGGGATTACATAATGCAGTTGCTTGTGGCACCCTGGGGCTTGGGTCAGGACCCAGGTGATGCCCCCAGCCCCACGCTCCCACCGCCCGGCCCGAACGTGGCACAGAACATGCATCTCCCACTGCAGCA
>NW_008621358.1:6025-6640 GCF_000691845.1 Merops nubicus | reverse complement strand
GCTCCAAGCTCTCTCCCAACCCAACCCCCCCATGAACCAGTGGCTCTGTAAAGGAGAGGGGGGTGCAGTTTTGGGGGGTGGTGTCTGGAGGAGGCCTGTGGGGAGGTGTCACCCCAAGTTCCTCTCTCTCCTGCAGCCCTGGACAACGGGTGTGTGGCCTACGCCCTGCGCACCGGCTTCAACACCTCCCAGGTGAGATGGGGGCTCAGCCCTCCCCCACCCCCACTTTTGGGGCCTCCGTGGGAGTCCTGCCCCAGCAGAGCAGTGGGAAGGTGGCAGGCAGGCCACGAGGCCACCCCTGTGGTTGGGAGAGGAGGAGATGGGGCTCTTCTCTGACAGAGAAATAGTGGGAGGGTTGAGGCAGGAGCCTGTGGAGGAGTTTTTAGGGTTCCTCCTGTGCCTGCTCACTCTGTGGATGCTGCAGCTCCTGCTTATTGCTATTTCTGCTGTGAGAATCGTTGGGAAGAGGCATCTGAGGGTGTTTGCAGAGCCTGGAGGGGCAACCATGAGCTTTTCCAGCTGAAAATTAAACCCTCCTTCCAAAAAATCACCAACTCCAGGGATCAGAACCAACTTTGGGAGTTTTTATGCTGAATGACGAGTGACTCCCACAGC
>NW_008621358.1:3759-5994 GCF_000691845.1 Merops nubicus | reverse complement strand
AATCATCTCCAGGCTCTGGCCCCAAACCAGCAGAGTTTAAACCTGGATTTTGTGCTTTTTTCTGTCTCCTGCATGACTTCTGAACGAGCTGCTGCAGAGCTTCTGCCACTCAAGGTTCTTCCTCCCTCAGGGGAAGCTGCTCCGCACCATCCTCTTCGGGGTGAAGAGAGTGACAGCCAATAACTTGGAGACCTTCATCTTCATCCTCTTCCTGCTGGTCTTTGCTGTGGCTGCTGCTGCTTACGTGTGGATTGAAGGTGAGGTTTCTTCCTCCTTCTCCCCAGGTCCCCCCCACACACACACAGCAACTCGTGGGGTCATTTTGGGGAGGGACTGGGTTGGGATGGGCTGGTAAAAGGTCCACGCTGCCTTTGATCCCTCCCTAGGTAGGTGAGCTGCTTTGTGGAGCTTGGCTTAGCTCTGGGGGATGTCCAGGAGGAGGAAGAGGAGCAGGAGGAGGTCTAGGAGGTTTACAGGTCTCCCATCTCATCCCACAGGCACCAAGGATCCCAGCAGGAACCGTTACAAGCTCTTCCTGGAGTGCACTTTAATCCTGACTTCAGTTGTTCCACCAGAGCTCCCCATCGAGCTCTCCCTGGCTGTCAACACCTCCCTCATCGCCTTGGCCAAGCTCTGTAAGTGCCCAGCCCAAACCCAGGCCTGGGTCCTCTCTCTGGGGGTGCTGGGGAGGGAATGGGGGTGAGTTCCTGTGGGATCTGCACTCTGAGAGCCTGAGGGTTGGGGCTGGAGAAGTAGGAGAAGGGGCTGGAGAAGTTGTGGGGAGCAGCTGAGGGCCCTGGGGGGTCCAAAGGAGCCTCAGGGGAGACCTTCTGGCTCTGCCAACTCCCTGCCAGGAGCTTGGAGCCAGCTGGGAGAGGGGAAATCTCTTTCCCCCAAGCCATGGGAGGAGAGGAACCGGCCTCAAGTTGCCCAAGGGCAGGTCGAGGTTGCCCCTGAGGAACCATTTCTGCCCCTGGAGGGTTGCCCAGGGCAGTGGTGGAGCCCCCACCCCTGGAGGGGTCCCCAAGCCGTGGAGATGTGGGGTGAGGGACAGGGTTGGGGGGTCCCTGGTGCTGTTGGGGTGCTGGTTGGACTCGGGGACCTCCAAGCTCTCATCCAACCCACCCCACGCCACGTCCCCATGCTGGTGGCTCCTACCTCGTGGGTGCCCCTGCCCTGGCTGTGCTGGAGCTGCCCCTGTGCCCTCTGTGTCCCCTCCCTGTCCCCTCTGTGTCCCCAGACGTGTACTGCACCGAGCCCTTCCGCATCCCCTTCGCTGGCAAAGTCCAGGTCTGCTGCTTTGACAAGACAGGGACCCTGACCAGCGACCACCTCGTCATCAGGGGAGTGGCCGGGCTCAGGTAGGGCCCAGGGGGGCTCCACCCCCCCCCTTTTCCCCACCTCTGGGCACTGGGGGAGCTCCTCAGGCACGAGGACAACCCCCTTCCAGCAGGGACTGGGAGCGTGGGTTGAACTGGGAGGAGGAGGGTGGGTGGGCTCTGGGAAAAAAAACCTCTTGGCTGGAGACTTGGGAGTTGAATTTGGGGGATTTCAGCTCTGCTCTGAGGGTGCTGGGGTTGTGCAGCCTGGAGAAGGCTCCAGGGGGCCCTCAGAGCTGCTTTCCAAGCCCTGAAGGAACCTCCAGGAGGGCTGGAGAGGGACTTGGCACGAGTGTGTCCAGCAGCAGGAGAAGGGGAGATGGTTTAAGCTGAAGGAGAGGAGGTTCAGGCTGGATCTGATGAAGCAGCTCAGCATGAAGGTGGCCAAACTCTGGCCTAGATTGCCCAGAGAGGCTGTGGGTGGCCCCAGCCTGGTCTGGCTGAGAGGCAGGGACACCATGAGATGATCTCTGGGCTCCCTCCCCACGGAGCCATCCTCTGTCAACCTTGGCTGCTCCTCCTGCCTTCTCATCCCCCTGCCCCCAGCCCCCTCAGCACAGCCCCATCTGGGCCCTTGAACCCTGCAGGGACTGAAATGTGGCTGTTGAGGCCTCAGCTCCAGGAGTTCTGCCTGAACTCAAGCTGGCCTTGGAGGACTGGCAGAAATTTTGGAGCCTCAGCTGAGGCGGCGCCGGGTTTGATCTCAGCCTTTGCTCTTTGCTGGGGGACAGGAGGGATTTAGGGCCAGGAAACATTCCAGAAATGCTTTGAGATCCCCCTGTGGGGTGTGTTTGACCTGGGCAGTCTCTCTTGTGCTGCAGGGATGGGAAGGAAGTGACCCCAGTGTCTGACATCC
>NW_008621358.1:3335-3740 GCF_000691845.1 Merops nubicus | reverse complement strand
GCCCCCCCTGCCACTCCCTGGTGCAGCTGGATGATGGGACCCTGGTGGGAGACCCTCTGGAGAAGGCCATGCTGATGGCTGTGGATTGGACCCTGACCAAAGGTAAAAGTGGCTTCCAGCTCCTCCCTCTGCTGCCTCAGCCCTGGCTATGTCTGCTGGGGGTCAAGGGTGGGGTGTTTTTTGGGGGGGGTGGGGATGGTGACGTTGGTTCTGTCAGTTCTGCTGGGGGGGTTCTCTGCTGTGTGGAGGTTTCCTCTGCCTCGTGCCAGCTTTCTGCACAGAGGGAGTTCCAAAATCATGGAAACAGGGAATTGTTTGGGTGGGAAGAGATCCTGAAGCTCCTCAAGTCCAACTGTGCCCCCAGCACAGCCAGGTCCCCCCCAACAACTGTCACTCACCCCACAG
>NW_008621358.1:2633-3040 GCF_000691845.1 Merops nubicus | reverse complement strand
CTCCAGCCTCTTCCCCAGCTTCGTTGCCCTTCTCTGCCCACCCTCCACCCCCTCAATCTCCTCCTGGAGCCCCAAACCTGCCCCAGATCCAAGCTGTGCCCTCCCCAGTGCCCAGCCCAGGGGCACAATCCTGCCCTGCCCCTGCTGGTGTGGAATATGGAATCCCACACCCATATTCCACCTGGAGTGGCCCCAGGAGGGGGCCTGGGGCAGTGAAGGTCCTTACCCCCCATGTCTGAGGGACAGCAGGTGACAAAGCTCCATTGTCAGGAGTTCAGGTGCCACGTAACCCCCTCTCTGGGGAGCCCCCCCTGTGGTGCTGGGGCTGCTCTGGGGTCCTCAGCACAGCCAGGGACCTGCTGGAGCAGGGACAGAGGAGGCCACAGAGATGATCCACTGGCTGGGGG
>NW_008621358.1:771-2409 GCF_000691845.1 Merops nubicus | reverse complement strand
TGGAGGGGGGTTGATGCTTTTGCTACCGAGAAACCTTTCAGGATTTCCTGATCTCTTTGTTTCCAGATGAGAAAGTTTTCCCCAGGAGTATTAAAACTCAGGGACTGAAAATTCACCAGCGCTTTCATTTTGCCAGTGCCCTGAAGAGGATGTCTGTCCTGGCCTCCTACGAGAAGATGGGCTCCACAGACCTCTCTTACATTGCCACTGTGAAAGGGGCCCCCGAGACGCTGCACGGAATGGTGAGGAGGAGGAGGAGGAGGAGGAGGAGCTTCCTCACCACCTTGCCTCAGCCCCTTTCCACCTCTCCTTCTCCTCGCCCGGCCTGGAGGTGGAGGGATGGAGGGAATTGGGGCTAGAAAAGACACCAACCCCCCCCCTCAAACAGCCCCCTGGTCCCCCAGTGTAATCCCAGTGGGGTCTGAGCAGCTCACTGGTCCTGGCCCTGCTGCCTTTCCTGAGGGCTGAGTTGGGTCCATCTCCTCTTCCACCCTTGAAAGGAGGGCACCCAAAGGTGCCTCTTCCCCCTTGTTGTTGTATTGAATGCCTGAAGGCTGAAATGTGCTCCTGAATTGGGTCTGAAAGGATTAATTGGATCCTTTTCCCCAATTTCTCCAGTTGTCCCAGTGCCCCAGCAACTACCACGCTGTCCACACGGAGATCTCCCACGAGGGGGCCAGAGTGCTGGCCCTGGGCTACAAGGAGCTGGGGCACCTCACCCACCAGCAGGTACATCCCTCTGTCTGTCTCTCTGTCTGCCTGGAGCCTTGAATTGAGTCCTGCTGAAGGAAAGGGAGGTGGTGTGAGCAGGGCTGGGGGAAACGGGGCCTCCTGGGGGGGGTCTGGTGGCCCCAAAGTTGCCCTCGTGGTGTTGGCTTTGCCCTCTGAGAAACCCACACGGCCTCTGCCTCCTGCTCCCAGCTCTGAATTTGGCACGTTGCTGATGGAGAATTGTCTTTCCCTGCTCCTAAAACGGGGTCCCTGCTGCCCTTGGAGCAGCTGAAGAGGTGGAGCCCTGAACTTCTCAGCTGGGAACCCACTTTCACGTGGGGACTCTCTTGGAGGCCACTTCTGGGGAGCTTGGTGGCAGAGGAGCTGCTCTGGAGCAGCCTGCAGAGGGCCGGGGTGGTTCTGTGCCACCTCAGAGCTTTGGAGAGGTTTTAATTGGGAGGAAACACCAATTAGAAGAGGAGATGAGGGCAGGTCCCAGCTTGTGCTGTCTCTGGCAGGTGAGGGAGGTGAAGCGGGAGGATCTGGAGAGCGACCTGCGCTTCGTGGGCTTCATCGTGGTGTCCTGTCCCCTCAAAGCTGACTCCAAAGCTGTCATCAGGGAGATCCAGAACGCCTCCCACCACGTAAGCCTGGCAGCAGCCCACCCCCCCTGGTCATCCTGAGCCTTGGGGAGGGGGGATTCCAGCCCTGGAGGTGTTGGAGGACTTCCCTGAGGGGGAAAAGTGGGGAGACCCTGCGGGGGAGAGGGAAGTTTTGGGGTGGGATTGGCAGCAGCACAGAGAGGAAGAACTTTTGGAGGTTGCTGCACAGGGGAACACCTGAGTGCAGAGCAGCACCACGGCCAGGTGGCCACCAGCAGCCTGGCTTGTGGGCAGCAGGGGCAGGGAAGGGGTGTGCCCCCCGGGG
>NW_008621358.1:0-389 GCF_000691845.1 Merops nubicus | reverse complement strand
CTGTGGGGTTAGGGACAGGGGTTGGGGGTTCCTGGTGCTGTTGGGGGGACACTTGGCCTCCAGGAGCTCCAGGGTCTCTTCCAACCCAACCCTTCCACGATTCTGTCTCATAGGGAATGTCTCTGGGCAGAAATCACCCCAGTGTAAAGCAAACCCCTCCTGCAGGGGCAGTTTTTCCCCTGCAGAGCTGACTGTGGCCCCTCTGGCTCTCCCCTCAGGTCGTGATGATAACAGGGGACAACCCCCTCACCGCCTGCCACGTGGCCAGGGAGCTGCACTTCCTGCAGAGGCCACACACCCTGGTCCTGCAGCCTCCCCCCAGCACAGGTAACCTGCCAGGGCCCTGCCCAAAACACCCAGCCTGGCAGAGCAGGGGCCCTGGTGCTGCT
>NW_008621357.1:0-10126 GCF_000691845.1 Merops nubicus | reverse complement strand
TGGGCTGGTTCCTCTGGTGACCCTGCGTGCTGACGAAGTGAGATGGCTGGAGAAACTTGGTGAGAGTTTTCAGAGGAAGCAGTAGTTCCTTCTCACCCCCCACACAAAGGTGACGGTATCTACGCTTCACAGGCTGGGAAGTGAGGCCCAGGGGGGAGCAGGGAAGCTCACACAGGGCATGCATGGCAAAGGTGAGAACTAAAATTAAGTCCCCGTTTTCTACTGATCTTAACAGGACTGTCCCTTTGGTAAAATTCCAGAGTTGCTTGCTTTTTTCTTTTCATTATTACTTCTGCTTTTTTATTAGTACAGGCAACAGACATATCTCTATGGCTTGCTTTTTTAGCAGCCAATGCATTCATAAAGGAGGGCTTCATAATGCTGAGAGAGACATGCGAGTGTAGAAGAGAAAAGGTGTCCTGTAGCTACGTGGTCATCGTGGATGTCATACTTAATTAGTGCCACCAACTAACACATCGTTTTTCACAAAACAAGACCAGGATCCAGGTAGCGGATGGGAGGGTGTATTTTAATATTTGCACACATGGGGGCAGAGTTAACCTTGTGTGTGACCACTGATTTTGAATTTCTTCAATAATCTCTCAGCAGATTGAATTGCATATTGCATTCCTTAGGGTTTGTAATAATGAGAAGGTGGAAATCTCTCTTCCTCTGTCTCTTTTCCTAAAAAGGGTAAGAAGAAAGAAAATGAAGGTGACTTACATTTCTAATAAATAAATAGGCATGGAAATTTTCTGGTATGGACTCAAAAGATACAATCGGGGTGTTGAAGGGGAAATTAGCAATCATCACTGACATACCAACTTGCTGAATTGTCTGATCCTTAATTTAAAGTAACCAAAATTAATTTCCTTTTCCCTGCTGTGTTTTAGACTGAAATGTATGAGACTGCTTTTCATGCCTCAACTCACCACTCTCTCCCAAAGATGTTAAAAAGCTTGCACTTTAAAGCATTGTTATGCTTGGTGGGTAAATAAAATCTTTTTCCTCCTGTTAACTGGGCACTTACAACATATTGTATATACCAGGGGAAACAGAAAGGCTGTCTAAAATTTAGAATGGTTGGATTGACTACAGCTGGTAGAACTCTAAAGTGCTCAGCACCTCCAGCTTGTTTATGACTGCAGCAATCAATGGGATCATGGGCTACCTACAGCTCGTGGGAAGCAGGATGTGCTGTACAGAGTTGGGTTGTTAACCACACATTTGTGACCAGAGGCTATGTCCATCGTCCATCGGGAGATTTGCCATTGATTGAGCAGCACCAGAGGAAGCCTTTTGTTAAAATGTCTGCCAACTCTATCAGCTTTCTGTTTGGCTGGTCTAATACCGAGCTCTGTCTAACCTACTTTGTATGTTGGCTATGATGCTTTCAGAATGGCTGGCTGTCACCATTTCAATGTTGTGTACCTTTTCCAGTGCTTCATCATCAGAGGTGCCCTCTCTTCCCCCCCTGCAGCTCGGTGGTGGCTCAGGCACAAGGGGGGAGATAAAATTCCTCAGAATCCGCATCCCAGCCTTGAACTGAGCATGCTGGTGTTAGGGGAAGGAGCCAAGAACAGCAAGAGGAGTAAGAGCTGACCTCTTCCCAAACACTTTCCCTACTCTGTAGTGTAAACCAGTGGGCTCGAGCTGATTGAACAAGTGGTGGGGTAGCATGCAAGGCTGAGAAAGTAGAGTCACTAAAAATGGTTTATGGCCTTTTTTATACTTTTGCAAGGCCACCCTCAGGAGAGAGATGGACTTCCCAGAAGGAGCAGTCACGTTCTGACATTTCCACAGCATTGGACACATAAGAAGCCTGAAGCAATACATTTTGGTTTCTGGGCCAAAATGAAATGAGCCAGGCTGGCTCTGAAGCTGTAGTAACTATTACTGTTACAAATAGAGAAAACAGGAGTAAGTCTGTGGGACATCGTCTTGGAAATACCCTGAAGAGGAACCTTTTAACTTAGCAGAACTGCAGGAAGCTAGTTTTGAGAGATACATCAAATGGGGTGGTTTGGTGATAAAGAGAAGTGTAACTTGCCAGCAAGTGGGTACCTGAGGGTAAACAAGACAGGAAGAGATCGTTAATAAAATTGTAAGGCAGTGGGGAACAGACCCCTGGAGGCAGTGGAGGAGGTGTTGACAGCAGACAAGGGCAAAACAAGGCATGTTCACAGTATTCCTAATGTATAATAAGGTTACATTTTCTTCTGAGTCTTGTCTACATGAAAATCTTGTGCTATTTCATTATGTTGATGCAAATGTCTTTTTTGGACACATATCAGTTAAAGTATGGTGTATACTGATTTAGCTTAAATCTGTTCCTTACCACTTCAGTTAAAACAGTAGAAAGCACTCCAGCAAAATAACACCTATCCTCCCACAGATTTCACATTAATTTAACAACATCAGGTTTTGAACTGGTTTAATTAAACTGCAACTTCCTTGCACAGGCCAGGACTGATTGCTGTGGAAGGAGAAGCACGTCAGTGTGCTTTGTGTCTTTTCTCAAACTTGTAAAAAGAAACCTTCTGATCATAGACAGGAGAGATGAATTAATGTGGGACTGGCAAATATTTTGCTTAATTTTCTCTAGGTCAAGCTTTGTGAAAAAACAGGTGCCAAAGCGTCTACAAAGACCATACCTTCTCAGTTGTTTCTGTGGAAGAATGGGCTTTGTACTGAGGGGATAAGCACCTTAAGTTAAATAGGAAGGGAAGTACACCATGGCTAGCCTCCAAACCAAACTCATCTACAAACTGAAAATTTGCCCATCCCAGACCTACATTCCTGTCCAGTTCTGTTGGTAGGCATGGTTATCACAGGAGTGAGATTTTCCTCACTCATACATTCAGACTGTAGGCTTTCCAAAGCTCATCACTTGAGAGCAGTCTGCTATTTTTCCTGCCAAGTGTAGGTTGTTGTCCTCGTGGAGAAAGAGTTTCATGGTCCATTTCAAGTTTCAGTGATCAGCCATGTCTAGTTTTGACACAAAAAGGGGTGCTTCAAATGCCTTACAAGTAGAGGAAGGGGTATGTTTTCCATTTGTGAAACAAAAAAGTGTTGAAAAATATTTTCCTCATGTTGAAAAACAAACCAAAGTAAAGCACACAGTAAAACCAGTGAGTTCATCTTGATTAGGAACAACATGAAAAATACCACTGTGGAATCCATGCAATTAGAGCTGAATAGAAACTGCTTTATAACCTGAACTCGTACACAGCAGGGGAGCCAGATTGTTTTAGCTGACTTACTCGGGTTTGTGAATATGAGAGCAGAACCTCATGTGGTCTTTCTCCTGTCACATGGCAGGACCCATGGGCACTATGAACATTTAGTGGGGATGTGGAAGGTCTAGTGATTCCCACAAAAGTTTGGCTTATTGTCCTTCACTAATCCATGGATCTGCAGTTATTTTGCTGTATGCTCCAGGTTGGCTGTAGGGTTGGTCAGATGGGCTTCTGTGCTCTCAGCAGCTGTCATTTCCAGAAGTAATTCAGGCCATGTGGGGAGGAGGCCATGAGCTGCACAATGTTCAGGCAGGATGCTTCCAGCTATTATTTATTTTGTCTGGGGACTCTTGCTTGTCCTGTAATGACAACATGTCTGTAATCTGAGGGGCTGGGGAAAGATGGTGGTCAGCTGTGGGCTGCTGCAGAAGCCAGGAAAATTAATCTGGCCTGTGTGTGCTCCCAGTTGCCCCCATAAACTAGGTGTAACCCAGAAGACCAGATAAAGTGGCTTCTTCATGTCTAAAGTTGTGAGCACCTCTGTCTTCAGAATGGCAAGAGACCTTGGTCACATAGCATGGGCCTCATTTAATGGTAGTTTTCTAGAGGTATTATATCCAACCCCCCCCCCCAAAAAAAAAAGATGGATAATTTGTTACCAGATATGTGCTACTTCTGCAAATGCCTTCTGAAGAAAGGCAGGACCTTACTGCCTTTTTTCTTTTTTCTTTTTTTTTTTTTTTTTCTCACAGATCCATTGAATGGTGTTGGCTCAGTTACTTATTCGGTATATTACAGATGAATGTTTAAGCAAGTACTTGACCTATCCAAAATCCTAAATGTTGGATTGTGCCTCGTGTCTGGGAAACAGAAAAGTGTGGTTTTTTTTTTTTTGTTTGTTTGTTTTGTTTTGTTTTGTTTTGTTTTTTTTGGTAATATAAAAAGGAGATGCTGAATAACAGGGAAAATATTTTTTCCAGGCTCTTCTGTGGACAGCTAGATCTAATGGCAACAGAAAGAAATAGACTAATGCTGAATCAAGAAACAGTGGAAGTCAGGCACAAAATTATTTAAAGGAATGGATTTCTATGTAAGTAAAACAGGTGTGAGATGAAAATCAGAATTGAAATCTGGGAAGCTGGGTATCCTGACTCCCCATCCATGCGTGATTTATTAGTCCTGTCTGCCTTTCCACTCATGTTCCTTTTTTGTTAAATAAATGGGAGAGTGGGAAGCATGAATTAGTTCGTGATGCACAGCTATTTATTTAGCAGCTTAACTCCTAAAGTTTCCTGGGAAATAATCCTGTAAGTAGAGGCCTGATTTTTTTTTTTTTTTTTTCCCCAAGTCAGGAGAAACCATACCAAATTCTGAGAAGTAAAGTAGAAGAACAGTGTGACTCAGTCCTCCTGTTTATATTACCTAATCCTGACACGTAAGACAGATTTTTTTATATAGGGAGACCATTTTTGTGCTCTATTCAAAACCGAACTAAACATCAGTCATGCTTGTTCTGTAAACTGGTATGCTGCAAGTGAGCCATGTACCATGGAAAGAAATGTAAGAAGCACAAAAAAAATCTCAGTGATTTGTAGAGTGTGAGAAAACAAACATCATAAATACAGACAGAGCTATCTCTGTACACACACATCAGCAAATTCTTAGTTAATCCAGCATTCGTTGTAGCATGGAGGAAATAAACTTTAGAATAGCTTTTTTGATGTGAATCATTCATTTTTCATAGAAAGACATTTGTAGAAGCAAACTGGAGTATGTCTTGTGTGTGTTTGTTCTTCTCCCCATCCTCTGCAATGCCACTGGAGTTCCCATTTTACCCTTTTGGTTAAATTTGCGCAGATTGCCGTGCTCCAGTATCAGCACTATCCAGTCTGTTTGCTAACTAACTTATCGTGCCTTGACTAGACACCACCTTGCTGCTTTCTTTTTTTCAGAGACCCTTTTAAATTATCTCTTCCTAGACAGTTCCTTATTGACGTCTGATGTCTGCAGCACTTTATCATGGGGGGGAAAAAAGGCAGATTCATCACGGGATTTGCTTGGCTTTTGATACTGCTGCAATAATTTCTACAATATTGACTAGAAAACAGTGAAATGCCCCAGACCAAAACCTGCAAAGCAAATAACTCCAAACCCACAAAATTTGAAGCAAACCTTGTAGATCTTCAAACTATGCTTCTTGTTCTAGAAATGGGAAAACTTTTGGTTGTGAAAGAGAATTTTGTTTTCCCAGGCATTGGCACCCTGTGCCACTTCTTTTAGAGCTCTTTTTTTATAGATTTTTGATTGGAGTTAAAATTTTGGGTGAACAGATAGAAGTCGTATGTTTTACTTCAGGATAACCTTACCAGTACCTAGCCATAGGGATTACATAAAAGTTTCAGTTCCCAGTTTGGGTTTGGAATACAATGCCTCACATGGCAGCTTCCCTCCCTCTGGTTTGCATATAATGAAGGCTTTCATGTATTTTCTTCCCCTTTCTCTGTCATTTATTCTTTACTTCATGATTCAGAAAAACTTCTGCATTTACTTAAAGACTAAAGCTATGGTTGTGATGACAAATGCAGGGTTAGTTAGAGGGCTTACACACAGTCACTTTTTTTTTTTTAAAAAAAAAACAAACCCCACCAGATTTTCCCCCCAGTCAATGGAGACAGAGTAAAAAGAGAAGTGGAATACTTTATTTGCCCTCCTCATGGACTTATGCTTCTGGTTTTGACATTAAGAGAATCCACTCAGATGTGTGAATTTACATATTGCCTCTATACCCAAACAGGATGAAAGCCCAACTGTATTTACATATGAAAGCAGCATTGTATTAGGCACTAGTAAAACAAAAGGTGCAAAAGGCTCTTTGCTGAGGAGCTTGAATTGTAATTGGGTGACTAACTGGTGTGCAAGGTACACCTCACTGCTCTGTCAGGTACATCCCCAAGTTTTAAATAATAATATGCGTGGTTTAAGACAAGGTGGTGTGATATATTGGCAAATAGAGGTAGGTGTGTGATGAAAATTATCCATGCGTAGGTCTGCTTGAGCTGAGAAAATGTTGAAAACCATTTGTCTGGTTAATGCAAGACGAGGTGAGTGGCTCTAAGAAAAAGACAACTGTAGGATTGGCGCGTCCTTGCCTGCCATCTACGCTTGGAGCTCTGGTGAAGGTGGCTTTATTTGCCTTGTGTTGTAGACCAAGGTCTGGTGTATACAGACCTATGAAGAACTTCAGACCAACAGAACCATGCAGCACTTCACATGAGCTGTGGCTGTGGTCTCAGAAACAAGGGAAACAGCTTCCAGTCCATGAATACACGTAAGTGTGCTTGGAATTCAGCTAAACAGGTTGGTTTAGAGACTAGGCTTGGTGAGAACAGGATATTGATATCTTATGGACCTGCAGTCTTCCTGGGATGGAAAAAATGAAGCTGATTGAAAAAGCAGTGAATAAAGTGGTCTTTTAAACTGGAAGAACTGAGTAAGCAGAGATGTGAAAAGAGTAGGTAAGAAGACTGAAGGCATGGGTGGGTAAGATGGATGTGGTGTTATAAGGAAAGGGGTCCCTCCTCTGTAGCACTGTCCTGGTAACAGGAAGGTTAATACACAGCGTCCTGTGTATTGTCCTGTTAACAACCTGTCCACATCCCAGCTGATGTCTTGCAAGAAATAAAGCTTGTGTGTAGTTTACAAGAGAAGACATAACCAATATACTGGGCAGGGATGTAGCCAGAGTGATTTTATGATTTAACAGTTCTGCGTCCTCTTGGGGAAGTAATGATGTGTTTATCTCTTTGCATAGTGCATTGTACTCCCAGATGTTTCGCAATACGGCTTTGGCCTCGAATGAAAGTGAACCATCAGAGAAGTTGCAGAGGAATGTGAAACAACAGTAGCATGGATAGTAGACTGAGAAAAGACAGGATCTAGGACTTCTGTAGAGGAAAAACTGCCAAGTGTTGAAAATGGTCTGAATGGGCCTGCATCCAAGAAGGAGGTGAGGATTCCTTGGGCACACATCTGGGTGGCAGTGAGAACTGGTATGCTGCTGGCAGCAAATGAAGGTGAAAAGGAGTGGGGAAGAGTCTAGGAGAGAAGGCACAAATTCATGCAGTAGAAAAACACCCAGGAGGAAGTTTTAGAGAGAAGGTTTCAGAGTTATTAAAGACCATGAGGATTTGATTACAGAATTTCCTTTTGAAGATGAAGTTATTAAAGAAAGCAGATCATATATCAAATAGTTCTAAACAAAGAGCTCAGAGTCTTCTGGAAATTACAATGGGTATGTCTGTAGTGCTCTATGGCAAATAATTTATCTAGCTTTGAACAAAGTAACTATTCTATGAAAAACCACCAGTGGGATAGTCAGTGAAGAACACTCCTATTTACCACAGTTTTCATCGATCATTAATCAGCCTTTCTTCTTTCCAGTTGTGTTGTCTTCTGTTTTCTGCCTTGCTTAGCTCCAGGCTTTTCTTCAGTGCAGTGCTGTTGCACGGGTGCCCCAGCAGATGTTTATGTGCTGAGGAAAAGATTTTCCTGAACTGCTTCTGCCATAAACATTCTAACTAAACACTACAGCCTGGAAGGGCTCCAGAGCAGAGACCCTGCAAAACACAGCCCAGCTGGTCTGAGAGATAATAGCTGCCAAATGAGTGTAGCTGTCTGCAAGAAGTCACATGAGGTTATGGCTTTGACTCTTCCTCCTTGTGTACTTTGAAATGTGAATCAAAGTCATTAGGCTGTTTTTGCCATGCTGATGAAAAGGTCTTGTTCAAAGACTAATGGAGATAAGAAATCTGTATTTAATGGCCATGGGGGTCCTGGTTTGTAGCATGGGTTTCTGCTTCCTCACTTGTAGTTGTGACTGCATGTTGGCATATAATGTTTCTTTCTGTTAATTGTATTCTTTATACTTGAAGTACAGCCAATAATACATCGTGCTGATACTCAAGAATAGATATTTTTCTTCCTGTCTCTAGGGTCTTTGATTATTTTCCTTGCAAAGTCAGATTTCTGTTCTCACAGCAGTTTGCCTGTGATCATAGATTCATTTTGGTTGAAAAGACCTTTAAGATCATCAAGTCCAACCATTAATCTAACACTACCAACCCCACTGCTAAACCATGTCCTTAAGCACCTCATCTACATGTCTACAGAATACCTCCAGGGATAGTGACTTCACCACTTCCCTGGGCAGCCTCTTCCAATGCCTAACAACCCTTTCAGTGAAGAAGTTTTCCTAACATCCAATCTAAACCTCCCGTGGTGCAACTTGAGACCATTTCTTCTTGTCCTATCACTTGTTACTTGGAAGAAGAGACCAACCCCCACCTTGCTACAACTTTGTTTCAGGTAGTTGTAGAGAGTGATAAGGTCTCCACTGAGCTTCCTTTTCTCCAGGCTAAACAACCCCAGTTCTCTCAGCCGCTCCTCATAAGACTTGTCCTCCAGACCCTTCACCAGCTTTATTGCCTTCCTTTGGACATGCTTTAGCACTTCAAAGTCCTTCTTGTAGTGAGGGGCCCAAAACTGAACACAGTACTTGAGGTATGGCCCCACCACTGCTGAGTACAGGGGGCAATCCCTTCCCTAGTCCTGCTGGCCACACTATTTCTGATACAAGCCGGGATGTTGTTGGCCTTCTTGGCCATGTGGGCAAGCTGCTAGCTCATGTTTAGGTGGCTGTCAACCAGCACCCCCAGGTCCGTTCTGCTAGGCAGCTTTCCAGCCACTCTTCCCCAAGCCTGTAGCATTTCCTGGGGGTTGTTGTGACCCAAAACCAGGTCCCAGCACTTGTCCTTGTTGAACCTCATAAAATTTGCCTTGGCCCATCAATCCAGCCTGTCCAGGTCCCTCTGAAGAGCCTTCCTACCCTCAAGCATGTCTATGCTTGTGCCCAGCATTTACTGAGGGTGCACTGGATCCCCTGATCCAGATCATGGATGAAGATATTAAGCAGAACAGTCTGCAGCCCTGGGGAACACCACTTGTGACCAGCCACCAAATGGGCTTAACTCTTTGGGCGCAGCCATACAGGTAGTTTTTCACCCAGTGAAAAATATGCCCATCCAAGCCATGAGCAGGCAGTTTCTTCAGGAGGATGCTGTGGGAAATGGTGTCAAATGCTTTACTAAAGTTCAGGCAGAGAACATCCACAGCCTTCCTCTCATCCCCTAAGTGGGTCACCTTGTCATAGAAGGAAATCAGGTTAGTCAAGCTGGACCTGATGCACCCATATTCAGAGCTGTACCACGAGTACATTCATACAAGAGGAGACAGATTTGATCTGACTGGAGGCAGGGTGACTGCAGGTGTGTGATCACACAGTGTGGTGTGGGAGCTTTTCTCTTTACCAGTTTGAGCCGATGGGTAGCAGATCAAACTCTTCTGGTACAGCAAACTTAAGAGTACTATTTTGATTACATAGGCTGGACTGGCTTTATGCTGTAGCTTCTGGCTTAGATGAAGTTGATAGAGATGACAGGTAATTGTTAACATTAAAGTTAGTGGGTGAGATGAGAAGGATTATACGTGTAACTGTAAAAGCAACTCACATCCAGTGGAAATATTTCGCAGAAGCAGCAGATTTTATTATGGCTCTGTACTGAGGTCAGGCATAGGTCTTTTTATGAGTAAAAGCATTGAAAATGTTCTCCCTGAGATGCAGAATGCTTTCCAGAGCTTCCCAAATAAATGAGGAAGAAAGTCAGTAGCCGGCAAAGAGGCACAGGATGCTGCTCACAGACAGCCTGGCCACTCTCAGCGGGCGCAGTGCCGTGCTGAGGGCCCAGAGACGCCCCGTTTCCTCCGGCCGGTCCTGCATCCCACGGACAGGTTAGGATCTGATCCCTGTAGGCACAAAACAGAACACTCTT
>NW_008621356.1:983-1201 GCF_000691845.1 Merops nubicus | reverse complement strand
ATTTTTAGGGTCAATTTGGACATTTTTGGGTCAGTTTCAGCATTTTTGGGGTCAATTTAGGCAATTTTTGGGTCAATCTGGGCATTTTTGGGGTCAAATTAGACATTTTTGGGGTCAATTTGGGGATTTTTGGGGCGGGGCTTGAGGAGTTGGGTTTTTTTTGGGTGGTTTTGGCGATTTTCGGGGGGGGTTTGGGGCTGGTTGGGGCCTTTGGGGGG
>NW_008621356.1:0-917 GCF_000691845.1 Merops nubicus | reverse complement strand
ATCATTTAGGCATTTTTGGGATCAATCTGGGCACTTTTGGGGTCAATTTGGGGAGTTTTGGGGCAGTTTGGGGCGTTTGGGTGAA
Organism: Merops nubicus; assembly: GCF_000691845.1. Taxonomy (NCBI): domain Eukaryota; kingdom Metazoa; phylum Chordata; class Aves; order Coraciiformes; family Meropidae; genus Merops; species Merops nubicus. The sequence goes on along the minus strand of NW_008621356.1, from coordinate 832 downwards.
TTTAGGGTGTTCTTGGGGTAGTTTTGGGTCAACTTGGGGATTTTTGGGGTGAATTCTGGGATTTTTGGGGTTAATTTGGGCGGTTTTGGGCTCAATTTGGGTGTTTTTCGGACCAATTTGGAGATTTTGGGGATAATTTTTGGGCATTTTTGGAGTCATTTTGGGGTTTTGGGCATTTTTGGGGTCAAATTAGACAATTTTGGGGTCAATTTAGATATTTTTGGGGTCAATATGGGGAGTTTTGGGGTCAATTTATTTTGGGGTTAATTTGGGCGGTTTTGGGCTCAATTTGGGTGTTTTTCGGGCCAATTTGGAGATTTTTGGGATAATTTTAGGGCATTTTGGAGTAATTTCGGGGATTTTGAGGGTTTGGGGATTTTTGGGGTCAATCTGGGCATTTTTGGAGTCATTTTGGGCATTTTTGGGGTGAATTCTGGGTTTTTTTGGGTTAAGTTGGGTAATTTTGGCTCAGTTTGGGTGTTTTTCGGGCCAATTTGGAGATTTTTGGGGTCAATCTGTGGATTTTTGGAGTCATTTTGGGCATTTTTGGGGTGAATTCTGGGTTTTTTTGGGTTAAGTTGGGTAATTTTGGCTCAGTTTGGGTGTTTTTCGGGCCAATTTGGAGATTTTTGGGGTCAATCTGTGGATTTTTGGAGTCATTTTGGGCATTTTTGGGGTCTTTTTGGGGAGTTTTGGGGTCAATTTAGGCATTTTTGGGGTCAATTTAGGGGTTTTTGGGATCAATTTGGGGGTTTTTGGGGCAGTTTGGGGCTTTTGGGTGAATTTACGGTGGTTTTGGGTCAATTTGGGCATTTTTGGGGTGAATTCTGGG
>NW_008621355.1:9693-21228 GCF_000691845.1 Merops nubicus | reverse complement strand
GGGGTGAACCCCTTCCCTTTCCCCTCCGTGCCTCGCTGTGGGCCAGAAGCTGCGCGGGACACTTGTTTGCCCAGTTACTACCTTTTTTTTCTCCTCGGGACTGCAGGGGGGAGTTTAAATGTGTCGGGCTTAGTCTTGCAAAGCCCCGTCAGGACGTGGGTGTCCTGCAGGGCCGAGCGGGCTCGAAGGGGCTGTGCTGGAGAACCAGGCTGCTCCTTTGACACGGAAAGGGTGAAGGTGTGTGGGTGACCACCCGACCAGCTCTCCTGACTTTTCCTGGTGTAGCTCATTTCCTTCTCTGCTCAGGAAGAGCAAAGCTCATTTTGCCCACATCCCTGAGCTTCCCGGAGACAGGTCTGAGTGCACGCAGGCTGCAAGATGCTCTGAGAGCAAGAGGGGTTGCCGAGAAGTTCCCCAAAGTGTCAGGGGCTTGAACGTGGCCACGTAGTGCTAGGCAGGGTTGCTCGTGCCTGGTTACCTTTTCACAGCATGGTCCTGGCTGAGAGGTGGGATGAGGAGGGCGCAGTCCTACAGCCTCCATCGGCTCCAGCGATGTCTCTCGATGCCAGGAGCAGGATTTCATGGGCGTTTCCTTCAAGTCCTAACTCCTGTGAACTAGCTGGGACTGGGTGCAGCACACGTGCTTGCTGAGTGGTGGGGGGGTGGCCTTCAGGGGCCTTGCGGTGCAACGCAAAATGCAGTTCCAGCTGCCTTCCCAAGTTTTTAAGATATTGTGCTGTCTGTAGAGAGTACTAAAGGTGGTTTTTTTTTTAGGAGTACAGGGTGGCTTTTTTGATTTTTTCTGGTGGGGTGGATTGCCCCCACACCTCGCAGCTAACCTGGGTGGGAATTGGAGCTCGGGTTACAGCAGCTAATCCCAGACTATAGCTGTAATCTTTGCATCTCAGCGTCCTGCCCAGCAGGGCTTTGAGCCTGGGAGGCCCTCTCGGTTTCGGATTTTTATTACCGCGCTGGGGACGCGAGAGTGCACAGGCATGCGGGCGGCCCTGGACAGATGGATGCACATGTACGCAGCAGACCCGCTCTTGGAGGGGAGGCAGGCTTGAGATGTGGGCTGAGAAGATCCTCAGGGTGGTTGTGAGGGAGCAGCTGGGATGGTGGTGCCCTCCCAAAGCTGGTGGCCATGGTGTCCCCAGCACTGGTGTGAGCTCCAGCTTCAAGGGCTTTCTGCTGACCTGTTGCTCCCTCTCTGTTGGCACGAGTGATCTGACACCTCACAGCCAGGTCAGAGTTTCTCTTCCATTTGGAGATGTGCTGGAGGCTTGGCGGTGTGTGTTCACAGCCCTGTCCTGGAGATTGGCTTGACTTGGGGTCTTGAAGATGTGGAATGAGCCCACTCCCCTTGTTCGACCATGTACCTTCCCAGAAGATGCTCAGGCCCACCCATGCTACTTCTGTGGGGTGCTACAGGGGTAGCTTGCTGTTCCTTTTGTTCTGCTCACCTCACTGTCCACAAATACCAGCAGGAGATGGTGGATTGTGCCACAGGTCTGGGAGTTTTGTGGCTTTTAGGGGAGTTTGCTTTAGTTACTGTAGGGTTTTGAGATACAGGGGCTTGGGGATGGTGCTGCTTCTCTTCATCTTCGAGGGGCCTTGAAAAGCATTTGTACTGGGGACACAGTGGTAGTGGTGGGACCTGGGCTGAGGTGTAACAGAAGGCCCATTTCTCTCCCCTACTTGCGGCCCAAGCAGCTTGAGGGTGGCCTACACCTCTGTGGGAGCAGAGCAGCCCTTCTGCCCTGGGTAGATGTGAGTAAAAACACCCTTTCTTTTCCTGAGCCGGAGACAGGGATCACCTATCCCAGGACACTGTCCCAGCTCCTGTATTTTAGCAAAATCTTGTGTGTAACTCGGTTTGAATCTCAACTCCCACCTTTCATTAGGATGAAAGCCTGGAGGTTGGCTTAGGTTTGAAGTGATAGCCTAGATCTCCTTGAGAGGCCAATTTAGGCCCTGTTTGTGAAGAGGTTGGATCTCCCCTGAATGAGAGCACAGCACTGCTCATTGTTAGTGCCACCAGTTTCCCCTCCGTGGGGACGATAGTGCCTTGAGTCCTTCCTGGTAATCTCCGCCCCTTATCTCCCTTCTCCTCTGTAGCCTGGATTCCCCACGCAAGCAAAGAGGGTGGGAGATCTGGGGAGAGCCAATTATGCAGGTGGAGGAGGGAGAGCTGCTGTGTCAAGCAATGTCCCTTTTTTGGGGAGCAAGAAGAGGATGCTTAGCACAGGAGTGTGTCCAAACTCTTCCTTGCTCTTTGTCCTTCTTCAAGCCCCACCAAGAGGTCCTGTGGTGGTATCGAGGATTTTCAGAGTACCAGTAGCCATGAGAATCGTTCCCCACCTCTTTGCTCTTTCTAGCTGCTTGCTCATGCTGGTGTTGCCCTCAGGGCATCTGGGGATACCTCTCACTGCTGGGGCTGGGGGCATGGCAAAGAACAAGGTGGCCACTATCTAGGATGTTAGAAATGTCCACAGTGGGGACTGTGGGTGGGCTGATGCTCCAGCTTAGGTGAAGCCATGGGGGAATGAGTTTGGGTCCATCCCTTGGAAACCCACCTGTCCATCTTTATTTTAGTGCACCCCAAACCAGAGCCTGCGGGCACGGGGCTCCAAAACTTGCTTGGCCGAAGCGTGGTGGTCATGGGCCAAGAGAGCCAGCTGCCGCCGTGGGTGGTGCATTTGTACACTGCCCCAAAAGCACACTGATCATGAGCAGCCTGGCTTTGGGCTTTTTTGTTAAGCTGTGGGTCCGTTGGGGCCTTTCCTTCTGCTGTCAAGGAAGTTAATGAGGAGGCCCTTGCTTTGTCCACTGCCTGCTGATGGAAGAAGGTGCTGAAGAGGCAAGAAAAGTAGATGCAGAAAAGCAAAAGGGAGGAGAGGAAGCAGTTGTGGTGCCAGCTGTGATGGAGAAATGTTTTGTAAATCAAAGCACTTTCCTAAAAAGAAAACTTAAGCCCAGCAGATCTACTCAGCAGTCAAGCTCCAGCTTTTTTTTTTTTTTTTTCCCCCTTTTCTCAAAGCTGTGTGACAACTGTGAAACTCGGGGGATGCTTTGTAAAAAATAGAATTCAAGGAAAGGGGGGAGGATGGAGCAGGATTTAAATTTAAAATTGGACAGGGGTACAAAGAACCTTAGTTCTCTATTTCTACTTAATGCAGCTGGAGCTGGGCTTGACAAGATGCTGACCAGAGCTCGTGGTAAATGTTTTGCCATACCATGTATCCGCCAGATCAATTCTACTACGCTTGAGGGAGTTCAGATAAAATGGCTTAAAGATTCCCCTGCTGAAAGCGATAGTGTCATCATTTATGCTGGAGAAGACAGATTTAGTTGGCTGACATTTATTTGGCCATGGTGCGCTCTGCAGATTTCACACCCAGGGATGGTAGCCAATGTGATGATGTCAGATGTGAGCTGCAAGAGAACAAAAAATCACACCAAAAAGTAGTGCCGCTCCTATCCTGTCAGCCAGATGAGTTTTTGGTATGGGTCTGTTCTGGTGTTTTTCCTCCATGGATCTCTTTAAAGGAAAGCACCTTACAAGAGTAGGACGTCACTATAACAGCGTGTCCTGCATGCACTTCGTGATATGAAGGTGGCAGCTGAAACCTCTCTGTTAACTTAGGTTGTTTCTTTTGATTCTGTTTTGCCTTGTAGGTCACTGGAACTCCAAACTGTGCAAACATGAGTGCGCTCGATTTTACTTCCATCCTCGATTTTCTGGAAACAGCCAACTTGACGGAGATCAACTGGACATGCAACAATGGGGACTGCATCACAGTTGATGCAACAACTTGCCCTGGCACACTCAACAAAAGCGCCCTGCTCTATACCCTGTCCTTCTTCTACATCTTCATATTTGTCATAGGGCTGGTGGCCAACTCCGTTGTGGTGTGGGTCAACCTCCAAGCCAAAATGACCGGCTATGAAACGCACCTCTACATCTTCAATTTGGCTATTGCTGATCTGTGCGTTGTCATCACCCTTCCGGTGTGGGTCGTCTCTCTCATCCAGCACAATCAGTGGCACATGGGAGAAATCACATGCAAGGTAACTCACCTGATATTTTCCATCAACTTGTACGGCAGTATTTTCTTCCTGGCTTGCATGAGCGTGGACCGCTACCTCTCGGTTGCCTATTTCACCAACTCCAGCAGTCGCAAGAAGAAGATAATTCGGCGCTGCATCTGCATCCTAGTGTGGCTTCTTGCCTTCTGCGCCTCTCTCCCAGACACCTACTATCTCAAGACGGTCTCTTCCAACAACGAAACCTATTGCCGTCCCATCTATCCAGAGGAGAGCTTCAAGGAGTGGTTGATTGGCATGGAGCTCATCTCCGTCGTCCTGGGCTTTCTTATCCCTTTTCCCATCATTGCTCTCTTTTACTTCCTCCTTGCGAAGACCATCTCCGCCTCCAGCGACCAAGAGAGGAAGAGCAACGGGAAGATCATTTTCTCCTACGTTGTCGTGTTTCTCGTCTGCTGGCTACCCTACCACGTAGCTGTCCTGCTGGACATCTTCTACAGCCTTCACTTCATACCTTTCAGTTGTCAGATGGAGAATTTCTTATACGCCACTCTTCACATCACTCAGTGTTTCTCTCTAGTCCACTGCTGCATCAACCCCATCCTGTACAGCTTCATTAACCGCAGCTACAGATACGAGCTCATGAAAGCTTTTATTTTCAAGTACTCTGCCAAAACTGGTCTCACTAAACTTATCGATGCTTCCCGAGTGTCAGAAGCAGAATACTCTGCTCTGGAGCAAAATGCCAAATGACTGCAAGCACAGAAAGAAACCTTGACTCTCCGACCTTTAGGTTTTGTGTGTGTGGTTTTTTTTGGTTGTTTTTTTTTTTTTTTTTTTTTTTTTTTTTTTTTTTTTTTTTTTTTTTTTTTGTACTTTTCTTTTGTTTTTTTACCTCTGCTTTCCCTGTGCTTGTTATAAACGGGGCATGAATTCCAGCCTACAAAAGAGAAATAGCAAATTGTAATATAAGAGTAGAATCAGGTGCAAAATGGAAGTGGTACCAAAATGAAGCCTTTTGTGGATGTGTTTAGTTTGATCCCCTCCTAGCCCAGCCTGGACCACTCGACACCACTGCTATGCAAATAGAAGTGACTTCGTAGCAGACGGAGCTGCTGTGTACTGTAGATAACCTGTGTTTCCAGGATAAGCTTTTTTCCTCTATGTGTAGATTTCCTCTTGTCTCCTTGTATATGTTTATATATATAGTGTTTCGTATTTAAAAGCTTGAGACTTTATTTTCTGGCTCTTGGTGTACCTTATACAATTGTAATTGAAAGTGAAATCTATTTTTATCATGTATTTGAAGTATATTGCTGATGAGTGTGTCCAGAGTACGCTAGTCTGAGTGTTAGGTTGCTGTTTGGTTTCAAATGCTATAGGTAAGAGGATGCAAATAAATAGCAGAATGGAAATGATCTCTTAGGTGCGTCCTTGGCCAACACACCTCGCTGACCATAGCTTTATGTGGTGGTCACAGCCACACATCTGGAGCATGAAATGTATGTACTGTAATATAGTTACCATCATGTTAAAATTAACAGTATTGTAAGAGTTGTTAACTCCTACATCCCTGCTTCACAAGCTGTATCTTTGTGCACAGAATGAATGATTTTACTTCTGAGAGTTGTCTCTATTTGTAAGTTATTTTTGTAAAATAAAGATGTGGAATTGAAAAAGAAAATCTAAAATCATAATCTGTGTCTAGCCATGGTTTGACTTGTCACCCTCCTCCTTAAGGGAAAAAAAAAACAGCCAAAAAGAAGAAATCCCAAAGTCACCTCTCCTTTGTTTGGTGTGGGAGCAAACAGGTTGGTCTGTGTTTCCCTGATGTTTGTTGACAGTGGGGAGGAACCATTGAATGGAGGAATGTGAGACAGTGGGTGGCAAGACGAGAAGGGGTGGAAAAAGTGGCTCTGTGGAAGGCTGTGATGACTGGGAAGCTGATGGATTTGTAAGGTGAAAGCTGTTGGGAGCCATGAAAGGCTGTGTTTGTAGCTTGGAAATAAACACGTGGAAGGAAAATACGGTTGTACGCAGATGGAGCGGATATTTGGACTAATCCAGGTTCAGTCCTCTGCAGTTTTTGCCTGTGATGGGATTGGGGGGTTAGTGGTCCTGACAGCACTAAATCCCTTTTTATCTGCTCTTTGTTAGGGTTTGCAGTGAGTTTGTGGTGCCGCGTGGTCAGAGTGCAGGGCGCGACTCGGCCGCTGCGGGGTGTGGGAAGCAGACCTGTCAGCTGGTGAAGCAGTTGAATCATGGTCGTCTTCCTCTTGGGACAAGGTAACTCATCTCAAATCAGTGATGTCTCATGGCTGTTGCTGACAGGCCGTGCCTGGTTTGTGTGTTTTGCAGCTCCAGCACAGTGCTAGCTGCTTTGCCATGAAGGCTATGCTTAAATTCCTTGTAAGTCAGATTCCCAAATGGAGCCGGTTGCACAGAGGGGCTGTCACAATGTCCCTACACAAGCATAGCTTTTTGTCCAGATGCTTCTTGCAAGAGAAATGTATTTTGAGCTTCACAGGAGCCTTTCTTAAGGTACTGCTGGCCAGTACTCCATGCTGATAGGTACAATTGGAAGTAGAGTGTTAATACTGAGAAATTGAAGTTGCTGACTGAATTTGGCATTGTTTTCCCTGCCCCAGCATCCCTACATGGAGTTGTGTCCTCACCAAAGGTGCTGGGTATGGCTCTGGTGTTCCACTCCCACGGTCCTGCAGGGTGCTGCTCGGTTTATAGCAGTGTAACTGCTTTAGTTCAGGTTTCACATTGGGCAATATGCTGTTTTTGTGCTCTACTGTAGGTGGTTTGGAGATCTGAGTTGGCAGAAGTTCACAACTTTTTTTTTTTTTCCGCCCCTCTCTCTGCACTTTGACACTTGCAGTGTGGTGCCAGCCCTGGAGATGTCCCAGGTGGCGCCGAGTGTCGGGGAGGTCCTGCAGACCTGCTGTGTAGACCAGACCGATGAATTCTCCAGGCTTCTTTGCTGGGGAGGTGAACGATGGTGGGATGATGCCTTTTCCAAAAGTGAAGTCAAACCAGAGAGAGCAGGTAACAGTTTGGACTGTGACCCTTGCTGTCAACAGCTGTAGCATTGCATCTCTGGGTCATTTTCAACTCCTTGGGTGGGAGGGGTGAGGACTGAGCACCTTCCTTGTCTCCTTGGCCCCTGAATGGAGCAGGGAAACAGAACCCCACCCTCGCCAGCAGCACTGGGGCTTGGGAAGGGTGTGTAAGGTCCTCTCCAGGGTGCAGCGCTGGAGGCCATGACTCTGTGAGAAGAGTGATAATGGGCAAATGATGGGAAATTGGTGGAGGGAAGAACAATGTAGAGGCAGAGAATGATGGAGTTTTTCTGTTGTTGTTACATATTTCTCACTATGGCTTGTTTTCATGCAGAAAAATTCTCAAAAATTGAACATTTGTACAATTGGAACAATTGAACCCTAGAGCTGGGGGTGTTAACAAAAGGTCCCTGCCTCTTCCCACCACTGGGCTGTGGCTTTGGGCCAGGCCCAGTCCCCAGGGACCTCCCTTGTTCCTCTGACAGCTATAGGTGTACGAGGGGATTCAGGCCTTGCCCTTGCAAGGAGCTCAAATTCGCTATGTTAAGGCTTCGGTGGAAGGATGTGTAAAAACCAAACATAATCCATGCTGGAGCAAGTCCTCCTGCTTAACCCGTGGGCTCTGTGGCTGAAAGCATCCCATGTGCTTCAGAGGCAGGCACTGAGCAAATAAAAATGTATCTCCTCTGTGAGAAAAGAATTATTGTTTTTATATATCTATAAAAAGTGCTGTCCTGCTTTATTGTTACTTAAACACAGATTTCCTTTTATGACTCATAAATGACATTCAGGTGTAGCACAGTGACTTTAAATCGGCTCCTCTGGCAGCCATCTAGGTAATGTATTGTAAGAACTGGCCTAACTGGCCTGTTTTTCCTTTGGCTAATTCGTTGTTTCAATGCTGCTGACTTCAGATATGAGCCTTTCATGAGTTCACTGAGCGTAAAAGCCCTTTAAAGTTCCTAAGAAGCAAGAAATAACTCAGCTGTGAGCAATATTTAAGCACGTGGCGGCAGCGGCAGGGCTGCCAAAGGCAGCTCTTAATCTCTTTCAGATTGCTACTCGATGAGAATAAGTGGGCTGGTACTTTGGAAAGTAATAGGGTGTGGGGCTGAGCAGGGCATGATGCAGTGCAAACGGGTTTTGGGGGGAACTGATGTATATGGAGCCCCAGGTCTGCTTTTAGGCTCTCCACTTCATTACGGTGTGTAGCTAAAGAGCATCTGAGCCAGAGTCTGCTCTGACTTACACCCTGGATTTACAGTAGGATAATGCTGCTGATTTAAAGAGAGCTATCCAGGATTTATAGGGCTTTTTATAAGTAGGATCAGGAATTTTAGCCATAAGCCTGTGCAAATGTGGGGGTGTGGGTGCAGATGTGCGTGTCTGCAGTACTAATACAATGTAATACCCATGTACAGCCGTAACACAAAGACATAATAATAGGAACACAACAGATAGTGATGATGGGAGGTTGCTTTTGTGGAAGTACAAATGTTACGGAGTTATAAAATGGTTCAGACCAGGCTCACAGAGATCCTGTGATGGATAATCCAGCTGTAACCCTAAAGCATGTGGTTGACTCTTCTAACACCCACTGTCAAAAGAAAAAAATCAAGTTGCCTTCTGTTTTGGTAGTTGCAGTTTGAAGAGAAGGCACTTTTTTTTCATGTAAATCCTGATCTGTTTGGTTTTCTGGGATAATGCGGAATACAAGTAAGGCCTTTGCTAAAGGTCTCTATCCTCAAAAAGTTGTAACTTCGTAGTACCGAAGGGATGCCAATATAGAATCATAGAGTGGGTTGGGTTGGAAGGGACCTCAGGAATCATCTAGTTCCCAACCGCCTTGCCATGGGCAGGGACACCTCCCACTAGACCAGGTTGCTCAATACCACATCCAACCTGGTCTTGAACACCTCCAGTGATGGAGCATCCACAGCTTCCCTGGGCAACCTGTGCCAGGGTCTCACCACCCTCAGTGTCAAAAATGTCTTCCTTCTATCTAGTCTCCATCTCCTCTCTTTTAGTTTAATACCATCACCCCTTGTCCTCTCGCAACAGGCCCTGCTCAAAAGCCCCCCCCCCAGCTTTTGGGCAGGCCCCTGGCAGTCCTGGCAGCCCCCAGCAGGTCTCCCCAGCTGGAGCCTTCTCCTCTCAGCTGCCCCAGCCCAACTCTCTCCTGCTGGGCTCCCAGCAGAGGGGTCCCCCCCTCGGGGCATTGCTGGGGCTCCTCTGGCCCCGCTCCAGCAGGGCCCTGGCTCTGCTGTGCTGAGGACTCCAGAGCTGCCCCAGCACTGCAGGGGGGGCTCCTCAGAGTGGGGCAGAGGGGCAGGATCCCCTCCCTGCCCTGCTGCCCATGTTTCTGGGGGGGGCAGCCCAGGATGTGGTTGAGGATTTCTGGGCTGTACTGGCACATTGTTGGCTCATGTCCAGCTCTTCATCAACCAGGATCTCCGCATCTTTCTCCTCAGGGCTACTCTCAGCATTCCAGCGATTCTGTTGAACCCAGGGACATGTCTCAGTCCCAAGGGTGTGATATATTGAGTGGGATGCTCTTCACAACTGGAGTGAGAGCATCAGGATAAGGCCTTTCTGGATCTTTACCTTCCCAAGCGGGTATGTCTATATCTTTACAAGGAAGTGCTGGGAAATGAGCCGGAGCCTCACAGATGCCCGTGGGCTTGGCTCCAGTGTGAAGTGTGGAATCAGTGCAACTCATCAGGTCCACTTCAGCAGAGGGGCTGTGCCCTCTGGGTGTCGTACTCTTCTTGACATCATCTGGTTTTAAGCCAACTCTGATGATGGATGTTTTTGCCTCTAGGTTAGGAGGGTGAAAAACCCAAACCCCTCTCATGTTTGCTGTCTGTACAGTGCTATTTCCAGACTAAAGAAAAGAGTTAAATTACATTTGAACAGAACAATGCTGACAACAGCAAAGGTCACAAAACTTTTTAGTAAGGTCACCCTATCGACTGCAGCACTGAAAGGGTAGACATCAAATACTTCGCCATGAAAGGCTGAAAAGAAGTAAATTCAGCATGATGTATTGAAACCCAAGTCTCTTTCATATGTTGCAGAGCCTCTGACATAGCAGGTTTACTTTCAAGCTGAGATATGTTGCCTTGCCAACACATATTCTGAGTTACCCAAGCAGATTTAATGTTTTTGCAGTAGTGACTTTTCCCATTTTTGGGGGACACTTTCCTTTTTCTTTTCGAAAAATTGTTGCGGAAGATTTCAAACCTACCTAGGAAATGACCTTAATCAATTTAGTTCCACGGATGAGTATGAAAACTCAGATCTTTCTTTTTGCTTTCTAGAAACATTGTCTTGCTTGCACTGAGTGTGGTAACCGAGTCACAGCTTGATAGAAAAGTGTGTTTTGTTTGTTGTTTTGTTATGGGGATTTTTTAGTCCGTCCAAGTGGCAGCTCTGTTTTGTCCAGGAGGATTGACATGACTGACAAGGGTTTTGAATTTCTAAGCTCCAAGGTCTCAAAATGAATGAAAAGCAAATGACACACACACAAAAATGTAAATCTTTGGAAAACAAGCACCAACTAAACAACACACACGCACACACACACACACACACACACACAAACAGTTCTGCAGAAGGATGACAGATGCTGCATTCAGTCTTTTTTGTTTTTTCCCCCTGTTCCTTTTTCTCTTTAATAAGTCAGTGTTTCTGGGCCACCTACAGGCACATTTATTCTGCAGCAGGGAATCAGGATGCACAATAAGCCAGAGTCAACAGTTGTCGTGCGTCAGGGTGGGTCTATCTGCATCTCAGGGTTATGGCTCCCATTGCCACCAGCTTGCCAGGATCTGTTCCTGTCAGCTCCTTATTGACTCAGGTGATGCAATGAGTCTTAGTCTGATCCTTAAATATCCTCATTATTTAAGACTTGGGTTGCAGGAGTCCCAAGAGAGTGAAACCATCAAGCCAAGCTGTGCAAACCCAGCTCGAGGCAGCACCAGACCCATGGAGCGCCAACCCTCTTGGAGGTGGGCAAGGGGCAGAGTGGCTGGAAACTGCCCGGCAGAAAAAGATCTGGGGGAGTTGGACAGTAGCTGGCTGGAGAGGAGCCAGTGTTTGCCCAGGTGGCCAAGAAGGTCACCAGCATCCTGGCTTGGATCAGCACTAGTGTGGCCAGCAGGACTAGGGCAGGGTTCATCCCCCTGGACTTAGAGCTGGTAAGCCTGCAGCTCAAATCTTGGGTTCAGTTTTGGGCCTCTCACTCTAGGAAGGACCTTGAGGGGCTGGAGCATGTCCAGAGAAGGGCAATGAAGCTGGGAAAGGGTCTAGAGCCCAAGTGTGGGGAGGAGCAGCTGGGGGTGCTGAGCCTGGAGCAAAGGAGGCTCAGGGGAGACCTTCTGGCTCTGCACAGCTCCTGACAGGAGCCCGGGGCTGGGGG
>NW_008621355.1:0-9571 GCF_000691845.1 Merops nubicus | reverse complement strand
TGCCGAGGGCGGTGGTGGAGTCCCCACCCCTGGCGGGGTTTCCAAGCTGTGGAGATGTGGGGTGAGGGACACGGGGCAGTGGGGACCTGGCAGTGCTGGGGAAGGGTTGGATGTGATGATCTTAAAGTGCCAACCAAAATGATTCAGTGATTCTTGTCTCTAACCCAGCTAACATGTTCCGGTGTCTGGCGTGAATTTCACGGTTGCCCTGGTGCTTTGGTGGGAGGTGGGGATGGCAGTTGTATAGAGAAGAGTAGCGGTGGAGAGGAAGTTTTTCGTCTCGTTTCCCGTGCTGCCCGTCGCGGTGAATGCAGCGGTTTTGGTTGAGGGGTTCGGAGGAGCGGCGGGGGCAGTCAGTCGGAAACGGCGATTCTGCATCTCCTGAGAGCCACCGGCCGCTGCTTCCTCTTGGTTCAGCTCGACCAGTTCATCATGGGCCCGAGGAGGCTGCTTTAATGGGAAGTTGGCTGGCAGAGGAGGAGAATCTGTACCTTCCCTTTGCAGTGATTCAATAAAAACTGGAGTGTCTTGGACTCCTCCTTCCAGGAGAGAATAGCCCTCTTTGTAGGTCCTGAGAATAAGAGAGAGGGAGGCCCGTTCCCATGCACGCTCCAGCTCTCTTGGCCGAGCGGCAGCTTTGCTCTACACCTTTGATTTTGGCATTACTTGAGGCTTTCTAAACCTCACTGGGGAGCGGTGTCTTTCTGCGGAGGCAAACGCCAGGCGTTGTTTCTTCAACCTAATTATAGGATGAGGGTGACAGAGCCCAGGAGATCCCTGGGAAAGGATGAAAAATGGGTGTTTAATGAGAAAGGCATCAGCAGCCTTTGATACTGATGCTTTGATACTGTCATAAGCATTTCTCCGGACACCACCTCAGTTCTACCTGTCAGCCCCATCACTCCTTTGCACCCAGTGATCTCTTGGTCCTGCTTCTGCAAAACATGCTTCAGCATGAAAGCCTGTGTTTTAGGTTGGAAACTCCAACAGGTGAACATCCTGAGTGTCTGAGAGGGGTGACTCCTTGGCTGAAAGTCTGGATGCAAACCTGAAGTGCATTAAGCTTTCTCCTTAATGCACTTAAGGAGAAAGGAGGTTCACACCTGGAAAGCTTTGCAAGGACAAAAGAAAGCAAGTAGTGGAAATGCTCTGAATTCAGTTTTACAACTCATTTACTAGGAGTCGCCTGTAGAATCTGATTCTTCAGCTGAAGTGGGTTTCTTTTACTCTCTTGGCAAAGAAAACATTTTGCACAGGGCTATTTTCAGAGCATCTGTTCCCTTGATTTAAAACCCAGATTTTTTTAGCTATGCTTTGTATAGTAATTCCCTGCTGCTTCTTAGGTTAGGATGCTCTTCTTGGTGGCATGTACCTTCACCTGTTGGGACTGGAGTTTTCCAGCTGATGTGTCTGCCTTGGACTGATTTTTTTTCTGGAGGAATACCAACTCAGAGTGAAACAATCACTTCTGAGAATAAGACTGTGGAAAACCAAACAATTTGGTCCGTGCTGAAGCAAGTCAGCATGGAAAAGGCCAAGATGAGAAGAAAAGATGTTTTAGAGCTTTTGAGTTGATTCCCTGAATATATACCTGTCTATGGACCATGTTTTATCTTAGTGCCTTCCTCTGCACCCAGGAATACAGGGCAGAGCTGTGCTTACCTTTGTGCATGTCTGAGGGCTTTGGCTTGGAAGAGATGGACGGCCTGCTGTTGAGGGGACCTCGATCTCCACTTGATGGCTTCCAGTAGGATGAAAAGAAGCGGTGAACTGGCTGCAAACACGATCAGTTTGCAGTTCGTGCTTTTATCATAGAATCACTTTGTTTGGAAGAGACTTTTAAGATCACAGAGTGGAAGAAGTGATGTGGTTTCCAGAACATGTAAAAGCCTGGATGAGCTAGACTGGGGTGTGCCTGAGGCAGCTCATCGTCCTAAAACCACTGTGGATGTAAAGTAGCCCCGTAGAAGGACAGGGTTGGCTCTGTTCAGGCAGTGGTCCGAGAGGCAGCATGTGTTTCTGTCAAGGAACAGCACCAGAGAAGAGCTGATGTGGCTGTTGGGGATGGAGCATCCCAGTAGAGTTAGGTGATGGGCAGCTTGGACTGCTGGGTGCCTCCAGCCTGGGACTTGCAGTTTGGGAAGGAGAGGGCAGTTCCTCTGTGCTCCCTTTGCTCATGGCTGCTGAGCCAGACCATCCAGTGTTTGCAGGTCTCTCAGTATTTGCATTTTGGGTTCCTTTTCCTTGATGTTATAGAGGGGTGAGTCAAACTGTCGTTTGTTACAGACTCCGCCCAAACTGCAGTGATCCTGCAGCGTGCATCTGTCTTTGCATGCAAAATAACCTTGACTCAGTCAAATACAAGGTCAGAGGTACACGAGGTTGGAGTCACTGTATTTCCAGGAGTGTGGTCTGCTGTCTTCAGCCAGTGCCAAGTCCAGATGCAAACCAGCTTGTGTCTAGATTGTGGATGAACAGCCAGGCACAACCCAGCCGCTTGGTCTCCTTTCACATCTGGAGAAGATGCCCGAGGGGCAGTGGCTGTGGGAATGGTCCCTCGAGGAGCCGTGTCACCCTCTCACCCTGTGAATGGGTGTGAGCTGGAGTCACTCGCTGTGTTTCCCAGCCATGGGTAGAAGCGATGGGAGTGAGGGGCAAACAGCCTGGGGTGCAGCGAGCTGGCTGGCTGCTCTTCCACAAAGAAGACCCTGGTGTCTTTCTCTCCAGGGTAGTCCTGAAAGTGAAGATACTTAAAGCTGAAAAAAAAAAAAAAAAAGGTTATGTCTACACAAACTAGAGCCCTGGCCTGTGCTCTGTCAGCTGATGGGCAGTTATCGCCCAACAGTTTATCTGCCTGTACGTGATAAGATAGAAGGGTGCAAGTGAGCTATTATTGATAGCTTCAGGATGTGCCATGGCCTGGGGATTTAAGCTGGGGAGTGACACTGGGGGACATCTCCCCTGAAACCCCCTTTATGGTCAATTCTTGACTGATTGGCTTCAAACAAAGGAAGCTGTGTGTAGTCTGCCTGAGAAAGGCGTGCAGGGGCATGGCCTCGGGCGAATCCCGTACGGGTGTGCAGTGGGGCTGGACAGGCTCAGAAGGGCCTTTTTCGTGGCAGCCCAGCTTCCGGGGAGAGCTTGAGAGGCAGCTGACTCCCAGAGCAGGGTTGGGAGCTGAGGGCTGGAAACCTTTTGGATTAGTGGATCTTGCAAGCTTGGTTTACCAATGCTTATCAATATGTAATGGGTGGGTGTCAAGAGGATGCGACCAGAGTCTTGTCGGTGGTGCCCAATGGCAGGGCAAGGGCTGATGGGCACAAACATCTGAACAGAAGGAAACAATTCTTTGCTGTGAGGGTGGCAGAGCTTGGAGCAGGCTGTGGTTTGTGGTTTTGAAGGCTGTGGAGTCTCCTTTACTGGAGAGGTTCCAAACCTGCCTGGATGCTATCCTGGGCACTTCTTGTGAACAGGGGTTTGAACAAGGTCATCTCCAGAGGTCATTTCCAAACCCAGCCATTCTGTGAGTCTGTGACTTGCTAGGCAAAATTTGTCTATTTCTTCGGGGCTTGATACCTGTATTTATCTACTTCAACACAATACTTTGACTGCAAAAGACATCAGTGTCACTAATCATACAAAGCAAAAATGAACTTCTGCGATGCTGCCCTTCCTGGGACAAAGGCAGGAGTGGTGTTTTGGTGGTGCTGAGGGTGCTGGGGCAAGGAGGACAGAAATTTCTAAAATTTGCAGGCATGCATGTAGAATGGCAAAGAAAATGCCTGAGCTTGTAGCACCGTAATGAGAAGTATTTTTTTGAGTAGTGACATGATGCTGTGCCTGTAGCACCTCAGCCGTGTACCTAAACTGGGAGATGTGTCTATCCTGACCAGCCAGGAGGATGATGCCACCTCTCTTTGTCCTTCACCTGGCTTTGCTGCGCTGAGTTTGTTTGCTGAACTGCCTGCATGCCTTACAGGATGGGGGGATTGAGTTATTCTTAGGGAGAGAGGTTTGGCCTGTCCTGCTGCAAGGACGGTTATGGAGGGGATGAGGGGAGATCATAGAATCCTAGCGTGGCAGGGGTTGGAAGGGACCTCTGAAGATCATTTTGCCCAACCACCCCTGCTCCAGCAGGGTCACCCACAGCAGGGTGCCCAGGATCACATCCAGGTGGGTTTGGAATCTCTCCAGAGAAGGAGATGCCACAATCTCTGTGAACATCCTGCTCCAGGTCTCCAGCCGTGGATGGTCAGAGGGTCTTGCTGCCTTTGGGAGGAGGTGGACAAAAGGTGGGGGCTCTAGCTGCTCTCCCCAGCTTTTTCTGTTCTGTCCCTTTCCATCACAGTGCCCACTGACCAGGTGCTGATGCTGGCAGGAGAGCCTGGTATCCCAGCTGTGGTTTGCTTTGGCAGTACTCTTTCCTGCCCTTCAAACCTGAGTTTGGTGTTGTAGCAGGGAAAAAGGAAGGTGGTCTGCTAGGGTTATGTTACTGCACTTTGCACTGACCTTTTCCTCATGTTAAATGATCCATCCCCTGGAAATTGCTACATGTGAGGGCATTACTCAGCAGAAGATTTTGCCCAAGTACATTAGGGAAAGGCAGGAAGAGCTTCTGATTGTGCTGTATCTGTCGGGTAGGTGTTAAAGACATGTTTGTGAGCCAGTCAGAGAAGAATGCTGAGGAAATCCTGTTTGGGTTAATCTCGTTTAATTTTATAGTAAAAACCAGATGGCTGGCCGTCTGGTGCTTCTTGCAATCAAATATCTTAAAATTAACTGTAATTTACTTGCCTTGAGACTTCCATGATCTTCATGTGCGTTTCTCTTTCCTTTTAACCTGAGTATGTGTGGTCCTTCCTAGAGTAGCACGGAGCCCTGGAGCTGCCTCTAGAAGCTTGTGGTGCAGAGTGGTGTGGGGCTCCTGGGAGGCAGCTGCTTTCCTGCTGGACCTTCCACTTAACACCCCCAAACAGAGACTGGCAGCAGATCTGCTTTTCAGACCCTGGAGGAACCACGTTCCGGGTAAGCCAAGTGAGTCTCAGTACTTAGCCTACATATGGGTCGTTGCAGGAGGTATAAGATGACGCTGAAGGGGAATATCCACATTAGATCTGTGTTTTCCACTGGGCTATGGGATTTCTTCAGAGCTTGAAACAATTAGAGCTGAAGTGGGTTTTCTCTGGCAGTTCAAGTTACTGAACGTAATTAAACAAGACACAGGTGATCCTCTGCACTATAGGAAAGCTTTCTGAGGGAATTAGCAGCAAAATGGGATGCAGAATAAAACCCGCAGGGCAAATACACCATTTTTCTGTGCAGCCGTTTCTCCAGGAGGTTTAGAGACCGTCAGGATTTATCCCACATAAGCAATTTGGTGGTAATGCCAGGTGTGGTGGGCTGGAGAACTGGACACTGTCTCTCTAGCTCATCTTGGTTGATCCCACCAAAGATTCTCTTTAATGTCTTTATCAATGATCTGGACAAGGGACCTGAGGGGACCCTCAGTGAGTTTGCAGATGCCACCAGGTTGGGCAGATGTGTCGATCTGTTGGAGAGTACGAGGGGTCTACAGAGGGATCTGGACAGGCTGGATCAATGAGCTGAAGCCAGTGGGATAAGATCAACAAGGCCAAAGGCTGAGTCCTGCACTTGGGTCACAACAACCCCTGTAACACTCCAGGCTGGGGTAGCAGGGGCTGGAAACTGCCCAGCAGTAGAGGACCTGGAGGTATTGGTTAACAGCCAGCTGAATTGATTTTTTGAACACGAGGTGGAGGTATCCTGCCTTTCAGAGTGATGGGAGCCATGTCTGTTTGGTAGTGCTAGATTTTTAGGCAGTGCTGCTGAAAGTGATATTTCTACTTCTGAAATGCTGATCTGCTGGTTCGGTTACATTATTGCAGGAGGTGACACAGGCAGTGGAGAGTGGCCCCTTCAGTGACTTAGGTCTCCTTTGAATATGTCCCTACCAACCGCCTCTGTGGTTTAATAGCATCACTAGTGAACGTGAATAACTGAATTCCAGATGAGAGATCTGCATGCAGATAGGTAGGAGCTCTTCCACGCCTTCCTACGTGATTGCTAGCTGTTTACTCTCCTAACGTTTTTATGCTAGCAGATGAAGAAAAATAATTGAGCTCTTCCTCCACAAAATCACTGGCTTCGTGTGCACTGTGCTAGCTCCATCACAGAATCAGGTCAAGGAGCTAGAAGATACACTCAGATAGCTGGGTCCTTTAGGCTCTGCTATGCTCCATCCCCCGTGTTGTTTGTTTAAATAGAGAGGAACCTTGTGAAAGGCAAGAGCTCATTCTAACAGGCGATCTGCAGAGCTGGCAGGCATAGGATTTCATGCTGTCCCAGCTGCCAGATGGTCAGATCTCAGAGGTGCAGCTTGGGAGTGGATCTTACACTCATCCAGAACAGCTCACCATGCAGTCTAGACAACAGCAGGTAGGAAAGCAAAGTGGTTAGTGGAAGGACATCAGCACATGGGGCAATAAAATGGTTGATGTTATTAGAGCAGTGGAAAAATGCTGTGTATGACGATCCAGGAACTGTGTACATGAACATCTCTGGGCAAGTGCTTCTTTGCTCAGCACACAACACATTTTGGAACCTCTCCACCCTGTTTCCCTGTTTTCTTTCTCCCTCTTTCCTGGTGGGACCAGGGCAGACTCTTTTGTTCTTCAATGCTTACTTTTTTTGCCCCTAGTGCAGCCTGTGTCCATGGTATGTTTTTCAGAAGAAGGATAAGAATGGAGAATCCAACAATTAGGACCAGTATCTCACAGGTAAACCCACAGAGGGGACTCTTTTTTTTTTTTTTCTGGGATGTCTCCCACTTTGAGATGTCACTAAGGATGTGATTATGAGCTTTGGTCCAAACTCTGCTCCAGTTCAGCTTTGCCCACCCTCCCAGTTATTTCTGTGGCATAGATGGAGGACCTGGGGCTCTCTGGGTGGGATTGCTCCCACCTGAACATCCTCCATCCTTGTTCCTGCCACCAGCATGGCACAAGTCCACACTGCTGGTGGAGCTTGGCTCCATCTGCTTGGTGTGCGTGCTCCCGGAGGGGCATGTAGACCATGACACTTGCTCAAGCCTGCTCTTCACCTTGCCCCTTGGACACTTGGAGTCGTTGAGCTTGCAGGGCTCATCACCCTGTTGCTGCCCTTCACAGGGCTGGCAGAAAGCTTGAATGCCCAGCGTACCTCTCATGCTGCTTTGAGGGGTCTGTGCTATCCCTGCTGGCAGGGGAAAGTCAAGAGGCACTGGGGACAAATAAAAGATGATGAATCAGCCATGCCAGGAAGTGAACCTTGTTCTGTAGGAGAGCTGGATCTTGCCAGCACAATAGCTAGATTACAAAGCCATTTCCTCCAATTACCTTCTCTGTCAAAGCTCTGTGTCGTCTGGCACTAGGAAAGCTCAGATCCAAATTCATTGTGAATTGGGGCGATGACACCAGAGATTTCTAAATTAAAGTCCTGCCAAGAGGAATTGGGCTTCTTTCTTCCAATCGTGTCAGTTCTGATTCCTTTGCTTGTCAGAGAAAACTTTGGCTTGCCATCTGGTTCCAAGGGCACGGGTTAAGGAAACTGGAGGTTGCTCAGCCCAGCACACAGAGCTTGCTGTGCAGCAGCTGCAGGGAGCTTTGTGGGGGGAAATAAAAGGGGTTTTGGGGCCCTTCTTGGCATTTGGCAAGGAGTGAAGGAGGAGACCAGAGACACAGCGTGTTGGTGAGAAGGGAAGAGAGGTGAGATCATCTCCTTGAAATAGCGGGAATGTACATGGGGAAATGTGAGTGTGGTGTGGGAATCACATAGTTCAGCAGTCTCTGACTTCCATTCCATCTTCCAGAAGAGAAATAGTAATGTGTTAAATCACAGCCAAAGCTTGCAGGTGCCTCTAACCAGAAGTTAGCATTCTGCTCCAGCCATTCTGTCGCTTTCTGCCTCTGGTCCCTGGGGAGGGAGGTCTGTGATGTCCCCCTTCTGCATGCGCAGCTCGGTGCTGGAGGTGGCTGGCACAGCAAGGATGACAACGAGGTGCTTCCACAGTGGAGTCCTTTCTGCAGAAAGGCAATAGCATGTGTCTCCTTGGTGGTAGCTGTTCATCAGAGTTGCCTCATGACCCCTTGTCCTTATTCAACTCTGAAAAATGAACAGCGTGTTGTATTTTGGGAAACCTGCAGCAGTGTTGACTGAGATGCATTCCTGTCCTTTTCAGGTCCTCCCTGTGGAAAGTTACAAGCCATTCTCAATAACTGATCTGAGGGCAGGAACCACTCTGCTGGGAGGCCAGCAGGAGAGAGTTGGGCTTGTTCAGCCTGGAGAAGAGAGGGCTCTGGGGGGACCTCCTGGTGGCCTTTCAGTACTTAAAGAGGTCTGTCAGAAATCTGGGGTCACACTTTTTAGCAGGGCCTGTTGTGACAGGACAAGGAGTGATGGTTTTAAACTAAAAGAGGGAGATTTCGCCTAGAGACAAGGAAGAAATTTTTGATGATGAGAGTGGTGAGACTCTGGCCCAGGTTGCCCAGAGAGGTGGTTGATGCTCCATCCCTGAAACTATTCCAGGTGAGGTTGGCCGGGGCTCTGAGCAACCTGCTCTAGTTGCAGATGTCCCTGCTTAATGCATGGAGGTTTGACTTGATGCCCTTTAAAGGTCCCTTCCATCTGACACTATTCTATGATTCTGTTCTGTATGCATTTAAAGACCATGGCTTGTTTTCTCCACAGGCTGGATTAGATATATTCAACTGAGTGTCAGAGGATACCTTGTCTCTGCAAAACCCTTGGACTTCAGAATTTCCAGGGAAGGAGCAGCACATTGAGCAGCTACTGTGCTCTGATGCCACCTAACTGGGGTCTAGTGGCCGTGTGTATGCGCACGTTTACTGGCTGGGATGACTCTGGGACAACCATCTCCACAGCTGGTCATGAGAATGCTGCAGACCCAGAAAGTAAGATGTGGTGGGGTTGGAAGGAGTTGTGTGTCCTTGGTATCTTTTGGGAAGATACCCAAATGTTGGAGGGATCTGCGTGTCCTTCTCCCATTGCAGACAGACTGGGAAAGCCTTCAGAAAGGGGAGGTGCAGGCCATGGGGAGGACCACGCAGTGGCAGGGGATGGCTCATGGTGCCTGGCATGTCTCCTTCTCTGGAAGCAGATTTGGAGTGCTGTGCTGGTGAGCCGGTCGGCTCCATCACCAGCACGTGCTCGGAAGAGAGAGTCAGGGATGTCAAAAAGCACAGACCTTGGGTGCTGGTGGCACTGCTGTGGAGGAGGCTGGGGTGTGTGCCCTGGGGAGAGATGCCCCCAAAGGAGAAGTCCCGTAGGAGCCACCAACCTGAGCAGTGTGCAAAAGGCTTTTTAGGCCGGTGAAGCAGATTATTACGTGGGTGACGGTGTGTGTCCCTCCTGCTAGCTCCTCTCAGCAGGCGAAGGAGCCTCGTGGGGTGCACGGGAGCCCAGCCCCTCGGCCGGTGCCGCCGGGCACACACGGCTCCTTTGGCTGGCCCTCAGGCGCTGACAGCGGGCGCCCAGCCGGCAGGTCACGACTCTG
>NW_008621354.1:2463-2868 GCF_000691845.1 Merops nubicus | reverse complement strand
TGAAGAGGCTGAACTGACAGCTCGCTGGATTAACAAAGACGTCCTCTGTTCCCGGGCAGGTCATGTGGAAAGCGCTGCGCCGACCCCTGTCACTTCTTTTTTTTGCAAGAACAGACATTTGTTCGCCAGCGAACGAGGAGGTGATGGAGGGGGAGGCGAGGGGGGGGGCACGCAGCCGCTCGCTCCTGGCTCTCCCCACTTGCTCCTGGCTCTCCACGAGCTCCTCCGGGGCTCTGGCCGCAGGGACCGGTGGCTGCTCGCTGTTTTGGCAGCCCTGGCCACATCGCGTCCCCTCCCCGTGCCTCAGTTTCCCCAGGCTGGGGGTGCTGGGTCCCATGTCACCACGCTCCCCACACTGAGAGCCTCGCTGTGCTCGCCACCCTATCACCCCAGGGCCACGCTGGC
>NW_008621354.1:0-2418 GCF_000691845.1 Merops nubicus | reverse complement strand
GGGCAGGATGAGGCCCACAGCCCCATTCAGTGCCAAAACAGCCCCAGTCTCACCGTGGGACACGCAGTTCTTGTTTACATCTGCCTGGGAAATGCTCCCTCCACCTTGTTTTCAAGGTGGGGAAACTGAGGCCAGGGAGGACACGAGCATCCTGTCCATGTGTGGACAGCAGGGCTGGTGGCAGCACCTCCACTCCTGGCCCAGAAAGGGGAGCTAGACCCGCAGGGAACAACCAGCCCTCTCAAATCCACAAGGCTGAGCAGCACAGAGCCTTTGCCATCATCATTAGGCTCCAGAGTAAACAGCTGAAATAGTGCCATACCACAGTGAAACAAATTACCCTGGCCGGGCCAGTGACCTCCCTGCCCTTGGTTGTCCCTGCAGCTCCCATCTCTTTGCCACCATGCCACAGCCCTGGCTCCAAGCCACTTGGTTGTCCCCCCACAGTGTCCCCCCAGGACCACAGGGCCCCAGGCCAGGAGTGGAGTGACGCAGCTCAGTGTGGAACGGGGGCCACCCAAATCCTGCAGAGCCCCCACGGGACACACTCAGCTCCAGGGCCCAGCTCCACGTCCAGGGCTGAGGACACCACAACCCTCCAAGCTGGCACAGTACCCAACTCACCCACCTCCAGCTCCGGAGCTGCCGGGCAGTCTGGGGCCACCGTCCCCTCCCTGTCACCTTAAATAGCTGCATCCCCTCCCTGCCACCCTAAATACCTGCTGCGGGGGAGAGGTGGCTGCCCCACGGGGCTTTTCACTCTGGAAAATCCCTCAGCTCCACAGCAGCTCATATTTTCGGGGCATTCCCACACGTGACGTGGCTGGGAGGGGGGTTTGGAGGGGGGGGGGGGAAACTGAGGCAGGGAGAAGCAGCCGGGTGGGTCCCAGCGAGGCAATCAGCTTGTGATGGGGTGGCATTAAAGCCTCAATGCCCCCCCTGCCCGTTCCCAGCTCCTGCCTGCCATCTAAAGAGGGACTTACCACCCGGGTCCACGCCTCCCTAAGCCCCAGATTAAACACCCACCATCTGCAAGGGGGAATTTTAATGCAGGATAATACCTGCAGCGGCCGCTCCGCCGTGGCACCGGGCACGCCGGGCAGGTGGGCACGAAGCCCCTCGCTGGCACCGAGTCCCCTCGGTGGCACCGTGACCCTTGGAGGGGTTTTTTGGAGGGTTTAGCACACGCGAAGGGTGGCCGAGTGGGATGTCTCCATCATCTTCCTCGCTGTCCTCTCTCCTGCCATGGCTCCACATCTGGATGATGACCCCTCCTGTCACCCCTAGGGCAGCCACCCCCAGGCAGGGGACACCCAGGTGCCTGGGCTGCTCCAGACACCACCTCACCTTGCTAATTACTTTAAGTGATTACCAGTCTCTTCGTTAGGACAGGAGATTAGACCCTGCAGCCAGGAGCCATCTTCCCCCACATCCCTCCTCCCCCAGGGAACAACACGGGGGGCGTTGCCTTGTCCCCATTTTTAGGGGTAAAACTCACCTCTCCAACCCCAAAAAGGTGGCCCCAGGTGCCTGTGCCCCCCCCCAGCTTGGCAAAGCCCCCAGGCCAGCAGCATCACTCGGGGTGCAGCAGGGACACAGGGTCACCCAGGGTGGCCTTAGTGATGGGGGGACACGGGCTGAGTGCCAAACGGAGGTGGGAGGGACGCCGGGTACCACTCAGCAGCGAGGAGGGATGCTGAGGGGGGCCCAGCTCACCCCAAAAGAGGGATGTGGGAGGACCCCCAGCTTGGCAAAGCCCCCAGGCCAGCAGCATCACTCGGGGTGCAGCAGGGACACAGGGTCACCCAGGGTGGCCTTAGTGATGGGGGGACACGGGCTGAGTGCCAAACGGAGGTGGGAGGGACGCCGGGTACCACTCAGCAGCGGGGAGGGATGCTGAGGGGGGCCCAGCTCACCCCAAAAGAGGGATGTGGGAGGACGAGGCGCCTGCCTGCCGACTCAGCACCCCGATGAATTACACGGGATTACAGGTCAGGTCAGCAGGGAAAGGAGCCAAGGAGGTTTTCTGCCTCCTGGCCTGCTCCTGATGGAGAATTTACAGCCGGGACTCCGCGTCGGGCTGAGTAATTAGTGCCGGGAGGGAGGTGGCTGAATCAGCACCCAGAAATCGGCACCCAAGGGATGGAGCTGGAGCAGGGGGGATCACGGGACCAACGGCGTTCCCCTGAGATACAGGGGGGCAAGGGGTGACCCAGCAGGGCCAGGCTGTGAGTACGGGGAGGGGGGGGGGACACACACGGTGAGCCCAGCATCCCACCCCTGACCTGCTGCTCCAGGTCCACCTCTGCCCCAGCATCTCTGAGGTAGCACTTTGATGCAAAAACCATCCCATCCTGCTTGCCCAAACACGAGCATTGCTCTGATCCTCCCTTCACAGCCAGGATGCTGCATCCCCCG
>NW_008621353.1:4909-12312 GCF_000691845.1 Merops nubicus | reverse complement strand
GGCAGGGCACGGGGCAGGAGGCGGGTGATGGACACGCCCTGAGCTGTCTGGGGTCTCAGTCCAGTTGCAGCTTTCAGGCTCGTCCCTATGTTCCCAGCAGGGACATTTGCCCTGTGGCTCTGTCTCTGGTTTCTGTCTGCAGGAAGAAGGGTCCATGGTGCCCCTGCCCTCCAGCAGGCACTGAGCAGAGCTGTAGTTCTAGCAACTGCTATGAGCCTTTTCTGGTTTCCCCCTGCCTGAATATTGAGCCTCTACAAGAACAGAAAAAAGAGTTTGCTCCTAACTGCTCTTTGTTTTGCTCCTTCTCTTGCAGCATCTCTTCCCAGTACTCCTCCGCTATGTCCTCGCACTCCGGCAGGGACGGTAAGAACCTACCTTGGCACACACGTGTATGGCAAGTGGCTCTGAGCCCTGCTTGGGGAGCTGCTGCCAGACTGACGGAGTGGGGATCACTCCTCAGGGTGCTGAGCTGAACCAGTGACAGCATGTGGGGAGCTGGTGTGCGTCTCACACTGCTGCCCCCAGGAAAAAGCCACCAGGAAGGCAATACCATGCACACCTTGACCACAGGAATGATTTGCTCTGAACAGGCCTTGTGACTGAGCAGCCAGTGCTCTGGCCTTACACAGACCTGTGAAATCAGGAGACATCACTCATCTACAGAGCTTGTTGCCTTTTATGCCTTTTGCCTTCTTGAGCTTTTCCATTAGTCTGGCTGTCCCTCCTCCTACCCAATGCAGGACTGTTTAAAGCCCCATTTTCCAGTACCACAAGGAATTTCTGACCTCTTCCTGAAGAACACACAACATCTGATAACGTGTTAAGAAATTTCCCTCCTTCCTGCCCCCTGAATAACTGTGCCCCTCCTTCCTTCCGCAGCCGTGACGACCTCGCGGCAGGTGCGCACCATCGTGGAGGAGGTGCAGGATGGGAAGGTGGTGTCCTCCCGCGAGCAGGTCGCACTCACCACGCGCTGAGAGGGCCCCGGCCCCCGGCCCCCACCCCGGCGAGCTGGCCCAGCACTGCCTGAGCCCGCGCGTGAGGGGCTGTGTCACAGCATGCGGCTCGCTCCCTCCCCTGCTCCTCCTTCCTCTATTACCCGAATTTCAGGCGGGTGCCCCCGTGCACTCTGTACACATTTAATAAAGCTTTTCCCTCGCTCATGCAACTGCAGACTTGTCTGTCACTGATAGCTGATCCCCCAAAGCCTCAGGGTTGTGAGCTGGTGCCAGGGAAAGTCCTAAGAAACCACAAGAGAAGTCAGTGGGAGGAGGGGGGTGGGAGGATATGGGTTCCACCTGGAGCAGAAGTCATTTGAGGCAGTTTTATCTGCTGAACTCACTGCTTGTAAATGTGTGGGACTGACTGAGACACAAACCAGAGAAGTTTGATACAAAATGAAGACAATGGTGGAGGGGTGATGTGTGAGGTCAGTGTGCCACACAACTGTTAATTAAAGCAAATAAAGCTCAGTTCCCTAACTCTTGTTAACATAAAGAATCACTTTCTCCTGTAAATTGAACTTAAATGACTTCAGCAAGCCCACTACTGTCACAGGGAGCATTCCAAGGGACAAGCACAGCCCAGGCTGGCTGGCAGACCTCACACACACGAGCCTTCTGTCTTACCTGACTGTTTTTAAATCACACTGCTGGGCACATTGTACAAAAAGTTTATACAGAGCAGTTCATGCTGCCCGCGGGCTGCACTTAACAGCTTCTAAAGTAACCATTGCTTAATCCGCTGAGGGAAGAGCCCCAGGAACTTTATCACTATGGCATCTAGTGTATCTAGTGTATACTTTGCAGCAAATCAGCTTCTCTTTGCTTATACAAGGGACTCCTGCAGCTGAAGTTAAGCTCGTTTGCCTATTGGGTTATTACTGGCCATTCACCCTCCCCCAGCTCCACAAAGGAGTTCTGGTCCTCACGGAACAGCTCTGAAGCTGTGCTCCCTGCCCTGGACAGGCCCTGGGAAGGAGCTGATGATGTCATGCTGGGCATGACAACACAAGGCAAGGACAGGGAAGGTGATCGAAGAAGTGGGGAACCTGCCAGGGCTTTCCAGAGAAGGGAGTATGAAGAGATGTTATCATTCAGTATTGTTCAGCAGTTACAGAGAAGGGCAGGAAAGGAAGCACAGAGTGTCCCGCACTCTCCTCTGTGCTGGGCTGACAGATCTGCCTCCAGCTGCCTCCAGCCCCCAGCCGAGCTGGCACTGGCAGCCTGGGCTCCAGCAGGGATGTCTCTTGAGTCACCAAGTCTCTTGAGAAGTTCTCTTGGACTTGAAAACAGCAGGTGACTCAGGGAATGTCTGTAATGATGTGAAGTGCTGGATCTCCTTCTTGGGGGCACATCACACTTTCTGTACTTCATACGCATTAGCTTTAAAACCAGTCTCAAGCCTTGAAATGTCCCCAAGACTAACAAGGGACCTCCCTCTGGGGAAGTCTGATCTTTCTGTCTCATCTCCATTGCCCTTCTGAATCTGATAATTTAGTGCAGCAGAACAACCCTTAGGAATAACACCATGGTGCCCACCCCCTGCCCCCAACCTGCTCTGCCCTACAAAGCACAGCACAGGATGCAAACATAAACCACAGACTCACGGAATGGTTGGGCTTGGAAGGGACCTCATCATCCTGTCCTGTAATTTCTTTCTCTGTATTTTTTACAAAGCTCATTAAATGGGAGCGGCACCTTGGCCTAGGGGAGGCTTTTCTGCTCATTTGTTAATTGAAGTCATAATTTTCCCTTGCCAGGCCTGCACGGCTGTTTCTGAAGCGCCTGCCAGGAAATCCTCACACACCGTCGCTGATCTCCCCCTCACTCCCACGGGGCACGACGTTGCCTGGAAGGGGCTCCCAAGTCAGCCGAGGACGACTGGCCAGAGGCATCGCCCGTGGGAGGCTGCGAGGCTGCGCCGAGCAAATTTCCCTCGGCAGACTCCAGTCTGGAAGTCAACAAAAGTTAATTCTGGAAGGAGCCTCCCATTATGCATGTAGATAGTGTCATTAACAGATCTCCTCATAAAAAATTAAAATCTCTTTTAATAAAATGAGGATTGTAATTGCTGGCAGGTCCTGAGGTATGCTCTGATGTAAAAGCAAGAGCTGCTTTTAATAAAATTTCCAAATTCTGGAAAGGAAAAAAGCTACCATGAAGGACACAGAAATCCAGCAAAATCAAGAGTGAAACTATCATTCTCCTCTATAAAAGCTGTAAAAATTCTAATTGCCTTTGGCTGCAGAGACCTGTGGTATGGTTTGAGGTTCAAAAAGTGAGGAAGGAATGTGGGCACCTCTGCTCAGTCCTCAGTAATTGAAAAAAGACCCAAACTACTCATTAACGTTTTCATTTTTCTCCTTGACAAATGGAATATGTATTTCTCAATTAAATGGAATCCGATGTTTGTTCAGCGTTGGTTTTACAGTTCCTCTGTGGAAGCAGGGCAGATTCTGAGCAGTCCTGCCCTCGATTCCCTCCTGGCCGTGCCGCAGCGTCGGCAGAGCTTGGCACCGCCGGGGCGTGCGCTGGCACCAGGGCTCAGGCTCCGCGGGTAATTACGGCTCTGGCAGAGGAGGGGCACGCATGGAACCCACACCACATTTAAGGTGTTCTGGATTTGCAGTGTCAAGATAAAATCAAGGCTAATGGACTCACCCAAACGGCAGAAGCAATATTTCTGAAAGAGGCTGCACCTGACGCATCCTTTATGTGATGTGTCCAGGTGACCTGGATGCCAAAGCCAGCGCTGAACAACAGGGGTGAAAGGCAGCCCAGACTCGCATGGCTGGATTAATGTTATTAATAAAGTGAAAGATGCAGCTGACAAAACTTTTTAATTATTTCCCTTCTTCCTCTGTTCAGCATACCAACACTAAAAAATAGGTTTAATATCTTTTTATAAACGACCTTTTCTAAATTTAACACATTTTCCCTCGATTATATTTGGAGAATTTTCATGGCTCTGGCTGGAACTGGGTCACACCTACAGAGGATCAGGCTGCTTCTGAAGTTCTCCATGTTACTGCTTTAGAAACCTAATGGAACACCTCATGTGGCTGTCTGAATGGTCACTGCTAACAGCAACATCTGGTGCTCAGGAAATAGCCTCCTCACTTTTACTTTGGATAAATATTTGAATATTTTGTCTACCCTTGAAGGCAGCAAAACAAACACTGGGAGATCTCCCCTCTGCAAGAGGATGTTTTGGTGCAGGAAAGAGAGAAGTAACAAATCATCATTGCAAGGCTCCAGTGAAACATCCTTCTGTGCTCTCCAAGAGAAGAGCATTTTGGGGGCAAGGAGCAGACCCCGGCAGGTTCTCACCAACTGATGGTCACACAGAACAGGACGGACTCTGGCTGCAGAGGGCAGCAGGGGCCAGGGTGGTCTCCTGGCCCTGGCCTGGGGCCTGCATGCAGCTGAGGGAGGGGCACCCCCACTCCTGGCCCCAGAGGGGTCGGACAGGCTCTGTCAGACAGGACGCCTTTCCCACAGCTTTCCCTTGCCGGGCAGACTCGCCCACGCCAGGGACGGGTAATTGCTATGGGGACGTTTCCTTCCCCGGGCGCTCTCGGGCATCGTTGCTTTTTGTGCCACTGTTGTTTAGTTGTCATCACAAGTCAGACCTGATGATTCAGGAAGTAACATTTTTGATGTAGTTTTGAAACACGCTTCTGTTAACCAAAGCATCTTTCTGTTGTGGGATTTCTGGAGACAAACGCCTTTGGGGAAATATTTCCGGCTGAAAAAACAATTAGCTCCAGCCAGGTCACAAGGAGGAAGAATAAACAGCCCTTCTCCAGTGGCAACATCCGCGAGGAATGGTATAAATAGAGGGCTATGGGGACAGAGGGATCACAGCGGGATCCCGCAGCGATCTGTGCAGCTTGCCCTGGGCTCCGAGGTGGATCCTCTCACCATGAGCTGTGCCGTCAGGCAGGTGGTGACTACCTGCTCCCAAGGCTCTGCGGCTGGCAGCGGGAGGAAGGTCTCCTCTGCCTCCTCGGGAAGACACGCTGCCTATGACCTCGGTGCTGTCGTTGGCAATTTTTCTGGTGGCAGTTTAAGCGAGGGATTACTTGGGAAGCAGCTGAGTGCTGGCAGTGCCACTGGTGGAAGCTTTGGAGCTACCCAGAGGGCTTGTTCTACCCTCGGATTCGGCGGTGGAGGCATCTGCACTCGAGGGGTTGGTGGTAGCTTCCCCAGGGCCAGCGCTGGCTGCAGCGATGGGATCTTATTTGCTAACAATGAGAAGGCAACGATGCAGAACCTCAACGACCGCCTGGCCTCCTACCTGGACAAGGTGCGGCTCCTGGAGGGAGACAACGCCGACCTGGAGTGCAAGATCAGGGAGTGGTATGCCAAGGTGGGGCCCAGCTGCGAGCCCCGGGACTACAGCTGCTTCCACAAGGAGATCGAAGACCTTCAAAACCAGGTAAGTCATTCTTCTCTGGGCAATGCTAATATGTCTTTGGGCTTTGCTTTCACATCTGGATAGACCCATGCTGAAGGGCAGAGGTGACAGAGCTGTCTCTGGAGGTGCAGAGGATGCAGTACCTTCCATGGAAGGGAGGGTTTGCAGGAGGAGGACGCTGGAGTCTCAGCAGAACCTGCCCCACCACGCCAACACGCCGGTTGCCCCACTGTAATCCCACCTAACTGATGAACAGCCCCAATATTTAGAACTGCTATAAACAAGGGGGTTTTGTTACCCCAGGGAGGTGTTTTCCTCCAGGGCCTTCGGTAGCCAAAGGACACTGCAAGGCCCATCTCTGTCCTGTATTTTCTTCTCCAGATCCTGTGTGCAGCCATGGAGACTAACAAAATCCTTCTGAACATTGATAACAACAGGATGACTGCTGATGACTTCAGAGTGAAGTGAGTACAGCCCTGTGCTAGACTGAGGGGCTCAGGCTGCCCACGGGAGGGTGGGGTACTGGGATCTCTGTGACAGGCGTGGATCCCACTGCCCACGTCCACAGGACTGCACGTCTGAAGAAAAACAAGAACTTAATCCTATATTTTCCCTCACGAACTCGCACAAGGGCTCGCCGTGGTTGCTGACACACTGACCTTTCTTTGTCACCTGTGGTTTAAGGTACGAGACCGAATGTGGCCTCCGGCAAAACGTGGACGCAGACATCTGCAACCTGCGCCCCGTCCTGGACCAGCTGGCCAGCTGCAAGACTGACCTGCAGCTGCAGTGCGAGGCCCTGACTGAGGAGATGTGCTGCCTCAAGACCAACCACGAGGAGGTCAGATGGGCCCGTACTCCCAGACAGTTCAGAGGAAAGAAGGCGGCAAGTCCCCCCAGTGTCGATAAGACTGATGCGGTGCCTGTGTTCTCTGCAGGAAATGAGCTGTCTGAGGAAACAGGCGACTGGAGATGTGAGTGTGGAGGTCAATGCCTGCCCTGGCCCGGACCTGAGGAAGATCCTGGAGGATCTGAGGTGCCAGTATGAGACGCTGATGGAGCGCAACCGCAAAGAGACTGAGCAGTGGTATGCCTGCAAGGTACTACAGACATGCAGAGCTGTACCCGGCTCTGCCTGCTGGGGGGAAAGGGAGAAACGAGAGATTAAGGACACTGGAGATGTCTTAATATCAGCAGTTGTGTCACAGATGTGCTCAGCACCTCATTGTACTGCCCAATTTCAGCGTTCTGTTCCCAGCAGAGAGGCCACTGCATAGTTACTCACAGCAGAGTAACTGGGGGCTGCAGCTCTGGCGATGTGCCGGTGCACTGCAGGGTGAGGCCCCTGCTGCCCCGCGCTGCCATGGGGAGGTGGGCAAAGGGCCGCTCTTCTCTGCCTTTGCAGGTGGAGGAGGTGAATCTGGAGGTCATCACAAGCAGCCAGGAGATCGAGTCAAGCAACAAACAGGTCACTGAGCTGAGACGTCAGCTGCAGGCCTTGGAAATCAACGTGCAGGCCCAGCTCACCATGGTAGGTGATGCCACTGCAGGTGCTGTCTCTGGTCTCTTTAGAAAGCTGCCTGACCAGAGTTGTACCTGTAACCAGGCGGGCCAAGCTCCCACCCTACCCAGGAATCTTTGTGTTGTTTCTCTTCTCAGAAAGAAAACCTGGAATCCTCCTTGGCAGAAACCGAATGTCGCTACAACAAATACCTGGCGGAGCTGCAGGCCCAGATCTCCTGCGTGGAGCAGCGCCTGGCCGAGATACGGGCGGAAATGGAGTGTCAGAACCAGGAGTACAAGACCCTCCTGGACGTCAAGTGCCGCTTGGAGCAGGAGATCCAGACCTACCACTGCCTGCTGGAGGGGGGACAGCACGACATCATGTACGCAGAGACGGGCACACAGCCCCTCTGAGCTCTGCCTTACAGGGAGAGCAAAACGCTCGGTACCGGGGGGAAAAGCAACACTGTGGTGAGGAA
>NW_008621353.1:3910-4717 GCF_000691845.1 Merops nubicus | reverse complement strand
CCCAGCTGGGCAAGGCCTTCCACTCACCCGGTCAGGTAACCCAGTTCTGAGGGCTTTGCCACAGCCAGACAGGATTAGAGACCGGCAGTTAAATGAACTGAAACAGAAAATTATCTAAACATTTTCAGTTTCACACAACAATTTTAATTACAGTTTTGGGAAATTTAATTTGTATGCAAAGCAGCTGGCGCTTCCCTGCCTCCCATTGCCTGGGATTTTGAAACGGCGAGGCACGCTGTTAATCTCATAAATGTCTCACAAACAGCTGAGCACCCACCTGCTCCAGTAGTTTGAAGAAGGAGGTATTTTAATGGTGGTGCCCTGAGGTGGGCTCTCTAGTCCTAAATTAGTTACATGGAAAATCTGTTCTTGTTCCAAAATGCCAGTTGCAATGGATGAAATGGCACTGTCAGAGCTGGGGCAATGCTGAGTGTGTCACAATGGACAGGCAGGACGGAGGAGGTGCCAGTCGTGGCTCTTAAAGACCCTCGTGGTTCAGAGGGGAAATGGCCACCGGTGACCGAAGAGCCAGAGCCACAGCCAACACCAGGAGTAGCTGCAGGTCACGGGGCAGATCTAATGCCAGTTGCAATGGATGAAATGGCACTGTCAGAGCTGGGGCAATGCTGAGTGTGTCACAATGGACAGGCAGGACGGAGGAGGTGCCAGTCGTGGCTCTTAAAGACCCTCGTGGTTCAGAGGGGAAATGGCCACCGGTGACCGAAGAGCCAGAGCCACAGCCAACACCAGGAGTAGCTGCAGGTCACGGGGCAGATCTCCAGGGTGGGTATGGTGGGGGTGTGGGTG
>NW_008621353.1:2844-3861 GCF_000691845.1 Merops nubicus | reverse complement strand
GAGTGGTGGACTCAAGGCCAGCCTGTGCCAGCCGTGCCTGCCCTGAGCCGGCGTGCTCTGCGTGGGGATGTGCAAGGTGAGGTGTCCTCTGGAAGCCTGAGTGGGACCGGGGGTTGCTTTAGTCCTGCTCTGTGCATGGGGAAGAGGAGGATGCGAGGTCTCCAGGCTTTTCTGGGTGGTGAAGAGGGGTTGGAGGTGGTTTCTTTTTCCCAGAGAGAGGCAGTGCAAGGAGTCAGATGAGCAGGATCATGGCTGTGACCCTTGGTGGTAGAGCACAGGGATTAATTGGGCTGTGGTGGAAAGCAGTGGGGGGATGCAGCTACGGGACTCGCATACGCTTATCCATAGAAAATATTCTTGGCACGGGGGATTACTAATAGTCAATGTGTTTAAATGAGACTCTCAGCACAACACAAACGTGAGGAACTGGCACGGGGAATGAGTCAGTCACAGTTCTTTCAACAAGTACTCAAAATTAAGCAAGCCAGGGGGAAGAGGGAAAGGACAGGTCAGTACAGGAGCCGGGGGATGTCAGAGAACCCCCCACAAAGGAATATCTCCTGCTCTCCCTCGGCAGGTCACTGCAGGCAAGGGAGCTTCCCTGCCAGCCACGCACGTCCCCCTGAGGAGGGCTCTCCAAGAACAAACCGTTTGGAAAAAGCAAGGCAAAAGCGCCCTGGAAGTTCCAGGTCGGAAGGGACCCCACGGAGCTGCTGCCCCCCTGCTGCCCACGCTGCCACTGGCTGCACCTCCACTGCCTGTGCCCAGCTCCTCGCGCGGGCGAGACTGCGCTGGGCTCCGTGGTCTGGCAACTGCCAAAGCTTGTCTCTAATAAAACTTTGCTACTACTGATACAGCCTGGAACCTGGGAAATAATTTCTGAAAGTAAATTAATGCAAGTATTTTAAAAATTGTTACACAGATAATCGTATTGCTCGTAGATCTCTGGTTAGAAATCCACCTTTGCTCTGTATCCACAGAGCCAGCGTTGCCAGGGACAGAGAACACTAAGCAGCG
>NW_008621353.1:0-2823 GCF_000691845.1 Merops nubicus | reverse complement strand
GGAGGAGCAGCTGCAGGAGGGTGGAGGAAAGGGACCGGCCCTGCCAGGAGGAAGCGTAAGCTGAGACACGCAGCAGAAGGTGATGAGGAAAGAAACTCTCGGGGAGGCTGGAGAGAGCACAGGCCAGGAGTTTCGAGGCAGTTTGACTGACAGTCTTCTATTGAAAGAGACTTCTGAGCAAAAATGGAGCTTTCATTAAAGTAGGTGTGTGCAAATATAACATAATTCAATATAATCTAGTATACAACACCTTTGAGTTATTATGAATGTGCAGTAACAGGCTAAAATCAAGAAGAACAAGTTTTCCAAATAATACCGAAGTAGTAATTTTGAAAGCAAGGCTCTGCTGGACTTGACACACCCTTCTGCTGGAGGAAAACAATTCTCAGAGAAAATGCCAAATAAAAGACCTCTAAACGGATTTAAAAGAAAGGCAAACAGGAAGAACCAGCTGGTAACATGTGGGAAGATAAAAGGGTGAGACAAAGTAATGTGTGGGAGAGACATTTTTTAAAAGTAAGATACAATAAACAGCCAGAAAAAAAAAAGATGCTGGTATTTTACTAGCCCAGAGAAAGGAACCAGCAGCACGTTCAGGAAGACAGCTGCACTGTGCTGCTCGTGTGAGCAAAGACTCAGGATCCAGCCTGTCCCCTCCCAGCAGCAGTGTCCAGCAACCCTGCCAGGCTGTGGGTCCTGCTCCCAGTCTGTGCTCTCCTCCTGTGGCTCTGTTGGGCTTTTGCTGTAATGAAATGTGGGGTGGGATCTGGGGACTCACCCTACACAGAGGGCTAACGTGAAGCCTTCTAACAAGAAGACTTCAAGGGATACGATGACTCTGAATTAGTTTCCAGAAACAGCTCAGACATTTCTGGAATGACAACATGGAACAAGCCAAAGCCTGACCACACACTGAGCTACTCTCCTGGCAAAACTCCCAGCAAAGGTGCGACTGGCTCTGCTGTCCCTGCCAGCCTGTGTCCAAGTGCCAGACACTTGGTAGCCCCGTGGGGTAATTGCTCTAACGAGCTCCTGAACAAACCTCTTTGTAAAATACTTTCTCTGCTAAGTTCTGTATCTCTCATTCCTGCAGCACTAATTATACGGGACATTTCAGTCCCACTTCTCCTGCCTTGCTGCACCTCTGAGCTCACCCCATGAAATGCTGTGCAGACCTGAAGCGATGCCTCCCCTGCCCAGTGAGCTTAT
Organism: Merops nubicus; assembly: GCF_000691845.1. NCBI lineage: Eukaryota > Metazoa > Chordata > Aves > Coraciiformes > Meropidae > Merops > Merops nubicus. The sequence continues at coordinate 1,614 of NW_008621353.1, read as the reverse complement.
ACCCTGGACAGTGATGGGACACGGTGCCTGTGGAAAGAGCACGGGTGGAGATGGGGAAGAGAAGAGAAATGAAACGCAGAGGATGCAGACAGGAGACAACAGGGCGTGGGCAAAATTCTGCCCTGTGCCACATCCCTGGCAGCACAGCTGGTGCAGCCTGTGAGAGCTCCCCACAGCTCATCTCTGCTCTTCTAACGTGCCAATCTTGCACAGCAACAACGAGTGAGCATCGAGAAGACAGAGACTTAGGTGGAGGTGTGAGGCTGGGAGAGGGACCCAAAGCTAAAAAGCACAAGGGTGGGTGCCCCAGGGCAGAGGGGGAGTTCTGTCACCACTCCTGCTGCAGAGCTGCAGCTCTGAGCACCACAGAGAGAGCAGATACATCTGAATTGCAACAGCATCAGAAAAATCCCTCAGGAGCAAACACACCAGAGGTTTAAGACACCAGTGAAGAAACAGAAAACAACTACTTTTGCAAATTGCCAATGCTGGGAATGAGCCAGGAGCGCAGGACTGCCCTGATTACAGGCATGGAGCACTGTTAATAGCAGGCCACAGTCTGCTCTGGTGTATAAACTATAATTTCTCTAGAAAAGTCTGTTTTATAAAGCACGCAGACAGGTACAGTCTCACTCACACCCATAGTAACTATCCGTGGGGTTTGTATTTTTATTTACTGGCTTGTGTAACTTTAAAGACATCTGTAGATGAGTAAACTGCTGCTACAACCAGGCAGGAGATTCCTCAGCTCAGTGCTCTGAATAACACGACCTAAGCTGGAGTATGAGCCATATGTTGAAAGCGTACAGAAATAGAGACTTTTTAGTTCAAGTATGAAATAAAGATACAATGAGGACACTCCGGGGAGGCTCTGGCTGCCCACACCTTTGGCTCCTGGCTCTCCTGTACCACTGTATGGTGTCTGAGCACAGGATGCACCCGAACACTCCAGTTCCACTTGTCAGGCTGCACTGGCATCGTCTGGGAGGCGCTGGAAGGAAATTAAAACCCTCCACAAAATTAATCAGAGCAGATTGTGAGCTTCAGTAGGAAGAGATCTGGTTCTGCCCATCTCTAAGTCCTGTTGAACTCCTACTTCATCACTAGCAGATGTTCAGAGGTAGTCTAAAGATGCCAACAGTCAGCAAGAAAGAAACTGAAGCAGCAATCACTTTGGTCTCTGAGGCGTATTTAAGACCTAGGATTGTGCTGTTACCAAACTCATTGTGATAATTATTTCAGTTGCCTTACAGGAATTTTGCTAAACATGGTGGTATGAACCATGAGTCACTAGCCAGAAAGAAAGTCGTGGTCTGCATTTGAATGATGGGAGCATGAGGTCTGGAGCCAGCTCAGTATCACATCAAAGAAGTGTTTAATAAGTGATGCCCAATGGCTATTATGCAAATTATTAATGGTAATTACAAGTGACAAGATAAAATCATACTCCTGTGTGGTTGCACAAACATCACTGAAGCAATGCTTATGAAAGTGAGGTTCTGTCAGATGAGACACACCCTCCTTGTACCTGACAGGAGGAAACGGTATCAGCTTTGATAAGCGAGGCGAGCGGAGCGCGGGGCCGGGCTGGCAGCGGCCGTGTGGGGCCAGCCC
>NW_008621352.1:0-244 GCF_000691845.1 Merops nubicus | reverse complement strand
GGCAGCAGGTCCATTTTGGGTACAGATCTGTCCATTTTGAGGACGGTCTGCCCATTTTGGGGACACTTCTGCCCATTTTGAGGATGGTTCTGCCCATTTTGAGGACACTTCTGCCCCTTCGGAGCGCAGCAGACCCATTCCAAAGCCCGTTCCGGGGCTGCCAGCAGCGCCGGGGGGTGTATGTGTGTGTGTTGGGGTCAGATCTCCCCTTTTGTGTGTGTGTGTGTGGGGTCATTCCGTGGCC
>NW_008621351.1:0-295 GCF_000691845.1 Merops nubicus | reverse complement strand
GCACAAAGGCACCCACATTTCTTTCCCATCTTTATTTCCTGTATTTATTTTCCACGGGCTGGGCATGGAGAGGGAGAGGACAGGACTCAGGCTGTGCAGAGGGGATGCTGAGATGCTCAGTGCTCATACCCCTGAGCTGGGGGCTCAGCACCACGGGCCCCTCTGCCCCCACCCTGCCACGGGCAGCATCTCCCCTGGGCTTCAAGGACACCCTGGGGGACCTGGCCCTTGTTAGGCCTTAATGAAGCCAATGAGGTGGCAGGAGGAATGGGTGCTGTGCCCAGCACTTGTGGTC
>NW_008621350.1:0-458 GCF_000691845.1 Merops nubicus | reverse complement strand
GTTAGAGTCAGATTTAGGGTCAGGTTTTCGGTCAGGTTTAGGGTCAGGGTCATGTTTAGGGTCAGATTTAGGGTCAGGGTCGTGGTTAGAGTCAGAATTAGGGTCAGGGTCAGGTTTAGGGTCAGAGTTAGGGTCAGGGTTAGGGTTAGAGTCAGAGTTAGGGTCAGGGTCAGGTTTAGGCTCAGGCTCAGATTTGGGGTCTGGGTCAAGGTTAGGCTGAGGGTTCAGGTCAGGGCTAGGTTTAGGGTTAGGCTGGGACTTCTGCATCCTAGCTCTCGATGTGATGCCAGCCTACCAGCCCCGTTGGTGGCCTGGGGTCCGTGCACCGTGGGGGGGGAGTTCATTTTGGGGGGTTCTTTCTGCTCCCCGGGGTGCTCCCCAGTCCTCGTGACCTCAGCCTGAGCTGAGGAACATCTCCCGTTGTGCTTCTGCTTGGATGGTTGGGTGGAGAAAACCAC
>NW_008621349.1:0-11637 GCF_000691845.1 Merops nubicus | reverse complement strand
TGGTATTTTTAAATTAATATTACTAATGTTATTAATATTTTAGTAATTACTATTTGGAAATTATGTATAAATAAAAAGATCTAGTAAATTAGCCATCTGCATTGTTCATATTATTCAAGACCACTTATTTAATCTTTTTTTTTTTACATAACTTTTAAGCAATACTGAAGAGTATAGGTGACAAAAATGTTTTACTATTTCTTGAGAGAAATATCTCTGATTTCAGAAATAATTTTCTTTTCCTGAGCTTTCGCTATAATCAAGGTATTTGCTAGCAGGATTTGTTTCCCTCTTCACCAGCTAAAAGGACTAAGTTGAGAGGCTTGCGACAAGATCATTAGTTCATTGTTTCTTCAGCTATGATAAATGGAGAAATTCCACTAAGCTGAAAATTTATTTTCCTCAGCCAAGAGTTCTAATTCCAAAATGACTTGGTATTGACATACCTGCAGTTCGATAGTCATTCAAGGGTGAAAAAGTTTATTTAGCAGAAAAATTATCAACTATTAGTATTCAAAAATAACCAAAAGAAGTTGTAGTCCTTTGTTTTTGCAGCAGGTTATTCAGGGATTTGTTATTTGTCACTGTTATATCTTTATGACTTTAAATTTTTTCATTAATTGCTGATAAGCTGGGTAGCTAAAAATGAAACAAAACCCAATACAACACTATTCATTCATTCTCAGGTAGTATGAACTAAACAAAGATATCAAATAAAGATTATTTAGTGCTCTCAGCACCAGAAAGTTTAAGCTGTTGAGCACAAGTATGAGCCAGCTGCTGAGGAAACTCTTTCTTGAGTGAATATGTTGGCTGGTCCAGCTGCAGGATGAAGAAGAGAATTATAGACAATCAGGATAGAGACAGGTTGTTCATAAGTCAGGATGAGTCAGGTTTCTTATATCATTCATTTTGCCTTTGATTAACAGGATGAAGCTACCATATTCACTCATCCATCTGCCTGCATGACAATTGAGTAATCAACAAGAAAAATAATATGCTAGGGGACATTTTTTTAATAAAAAAGTCAAAGAACAGTGCTCTGAGTGCATCATGGAGGTATGACTGCTTAGGCTCAGGATCAAGTTAGGTAAAGGCACGTGTCCAGCTTTGGAGAGACCTGTTTGAGAAAGCTCTGCTGGGAAATCTTAGCAGGGTCACCCCAAACAGCAGATAAAGGAAATTCCCTATGTCTGCGTACTGAACAGAGGATGGGCTTGATTTTACATACATGCTATACAAATAAGCACCGTGTCCTGTTGTATCAGTTGCTTGTCAAATGTCTGTATTATCCTTTGACTTCTTATCATGTGCCAAAGTATCTAAAGTTTAGTTTTGGTGCTGCAAGGCAATGTGGCATACATGTAATTTTGAGTGCATAGAATTTTTCATGGACTTCAACAACACTTTTCATATGCTTGAAATTACACATACGCACAAGTAACTTACTAAAAGATAGCATTAGAAATTTAATTATTGCATTCAAAGGTAAGCCCTGGAACATTAAATTTAAAATCTGAGGAAGAAAGTTAAACCCTTTCTAATTACAAATTTCACCAGGCTAGCTCAGCAACATTTGAGGAAATCCAGCAACCTGCATGAACACTGTTTTCTAGCAACCTTAGGTTCTTGTTTTTGCTGGAAGAAATATGCCAAGGTCATGGAAAATTGCCTGAATAGTCATCTTTTTAAAACAGAATTATCAAATGTAATAATAACAAGATCTTCCTGTCCTCTCTTCTATATATTTAAGTTTTAGAACATTAAAGCTATTTAGAAAGAATAATAAAACATTTGGGCAATATAATTTGCTAAACTATACATATATTTGACTGAAAACATATGTAATGTATGGATGGGATTACAGACTTCTAAAAAGGCTGGAAGCAGCAATCTGGTAAAAGAAAATACACTTTTCCAAGACCAGTATCATTGAACTGTAGCAAAACATGGATTTAGATAAAACCTAACGTTGCAGGCCTGATTCAGAGTCCTGCTAAGCTGTGCTGCTGGTCTGAAGGAAATAGCATAGATTCAATCAGATAACTTTCAGCTTTGCATGGGTTTTCTTTCTCCTCAGGGATATAAACAATCCCTTTGCTCTTATTTTTATTCTGAGACAATCTCACCATGAGGAAGCAGGCAACTCAGACAAATTTAAGAAAGTGAATTGGTCTGTAGCAGGATAGTAACACCTTTTCTACAGGGTCTTTCCAAGGACAAACAAGGCAACGCACATTTGCCTCAATAACATTTGCTTACCTAGCTGGAAAGAATAATTATGCTATTGCAGGAATGAGAGGTGAAATTTAGCAGCTTAAGTTATTTTGTGGTTCAGATAAGATGATCATGGTAGTTCTTTTTGACCTTAAAGTCTATGGATCTATGCTATAAGCTGTAGAGATCCTTCTAGACTTTTTTCTATATGGACTAAAAGTTGAATGCTTTGGAAAGATTAGAATTTTTTTTTTTTTTCTCCCTAGTAATGGCATGATAAGAGGCAGATGCTGATTTTACCCACCCTTTTTAGAATCTCCAATTTCATTTCAGAGACAGTGTGAAAAACTTCTTCATCCCTTCAGACTAATTGTGATTTTAAAGGCTTCTACCACCTTTGAATGAATTGTTTTTCAGTAGATTTAAAAGTCACATCTAATGTATAGAAGTATGTATCATTTATTGCTCTTTGCAACACATATTGTACTGCAAAAAATAATGAATAAAAGGCACTAGACAGTATCTCATAGGTTCACAACAGATTAGGATGATAACAATGAAATGCTAAATTATGCAGTTTCATTCTTTAAAAAAATGGGGGAAATTAATTATTTTAACTTCTGTGACAATACTTTAAGAGCTAAACATAAATGATGAAGAGCTGACTGTTGTATTCTTTCTCTTCTGTGAAAATACTTAACATCTCCCAATTTCTGTGAATAGCAAAGGAAAAAGCAGAGACAATGTCCAGATTGTGTTTATTTTTATGGATTAGTTTGCCAACTCAAACTGTCTGCTGTCTTCTGAAAGAGTGCAATTTACTAGAACTATTCCCACAGAAAAAAAAAAAAAAAAGTATCAAATGCAAAAATAGTGTCACCCAGTGGTCAGGAAATATCTTATTTTTATGCTCAAAACAACAAATTCTTTTCCTGGAAAATGCCATATTTCTTTCAGCTGGACTGTAGTATGTTGTGTTTTGGTGAAAGGACTAATATCTACTTCAAGAGCACTCTTCACTATAACGTTTGTTTTTTTATGCTCAATAATTTTCCCATTTATTTTTGGACAATTTGTTTCTGTGAGCAAAGTGGTTTTGAGCAAGCCACACAAGTTGCCAGAATTCTTGACTATCTGTAAGGTAATTAACTCCTTAGAGAAAACACCTGTAGAAATGGTTGCATATAAAAGACAATCCAAGTTTTCCTCTCTTCAAGTTTCACATTTTCTAAACTTAGCTAAAATATGATTTTTTTTTTTTAATTTAGAAAGAGAAATCAAATGATTCAGTGGTTTAAAATTCTGACTTGAGTTTAGCTCAGTTTCCTACACAGCTGTTGTCCCAAACTTCCTCTACCCTATCAATGCATATTAATATATATATATATGAAAACCTTGCCAAATTATTTTGATGTTGGTGAAAACTGCTGACACATTGCAGCATGGCTAGAAACCAGGCAGATCCTTTGCCTTAAGTTTATCAGTTCTGGGTTAAGGTAAACTGACAGTTCTCCAGTTTTGTATAACCAAATATGTTCTTTTACTATTGACTGTAAGAGAATTATGGGACAACTGAACACGGACACCTATAAAATTATCCTCCATCAGTAGCTGATGAAAACCACTCACCTATGAGTGAAATACAATAGTCAAACCTGGTGAGTTTATCAAAAGAACAGGATCAAACAACAATTTTTTAAAAAAAAAAAGTTTTTTTTCTTTTTTGACTTTTGCTAAATATGGTAACAACTATTACATCCAACATTATGGTAACAACTATTACCACACAACATTATCATAATAAAAAATATTATATATGAAAGCTAGCAACCAAAATATTTGGGGGAATGCCTGACCCCATAAAAAGTGATATCATGGGAAGTTTTATTCTTCTTTTTAACCACAATTTGGATTTATCGCAATCAATAATAGCTGTACAATACTTTTTTTTTTTTTTTTTTTTTTTTTTTTAAGTTAAAACATTATACACTGGGTAAAATCGGAAAATAATCATTTCAGTAGGAAAGACTTTTAAGATGGATTCCAATCATTAACCTAACACTACCAAGACCACCACTAAACCATGTCCCTAAGCACTTCATCTACATGGTACTGCCTTCTTCACTACAATGAAATGGTGGTGTATCTTTGCCACTTCTCACCTTTAGGTCAAAACTCTTCCTACTTCATCAGCATGTCAACTAATCTTACAAGCCAAATCTAGCAGTATTAAAAAGAGATCCTACAAAATCTCCTGATCAGAAAGAAAACTGAACTAGAAATAATTGTTTCTATGAAAAAACTAGAAGTGTTTAGCTAAAGTCTGCACAAAATTCATGCATGCTTCAGAATGTCTAAAGTTTTCATGGTAGATTGTACAAATAGTGAAACAAATTTGCAGGCAAGAGGCAGTGTAGTTGTTTGAATTTGAACTAGAATGAATTCCATTTATTTGAAAAAAACAAACAAACAAACAAACCCAAACAAAAACACAACAAACCAAAACCCTACTGGTATTAAGTAGCTCATTATTTTGGATTATACTCCATTGTTGATCAGTTTGGTAACACCTATACTTAGCAGTTGTTACGGGTTAAAATATGTCAGATAGAAATAAAATAAAATAGAATAAAATAAAATAAACAAACTAAAATAAAATACTCCTAATTTGATTGAAATTACAGTGAAAATTATATGAATGCTGCAGATATTATATATCCTGTTATTTTCAGGTATAGTTAAGAGACCTGCAAATAAGGTACAATGGAAGAGAATTGTTTAAAACTGTGTTCAGATTCAGCTTACAAAACAGTAAAAAAAAATGTATTACAACAGCTGCATTTCCAACTTCACCAGAAGAGCTCAGCACCATTACAACTGGCTTATGAAGGTCAATTCAGTATTTGTGGAACAGAAAGAAACTGTCTACGTCGTGCATTTCTGCTAAAACCTGTCCCTTGAGGGCAACAAACTAACTTCTTACCCTCTTAAATGTGATAAATAGCACAATTTTTCAACAATTATGAATGACTGCAAATAGCTGTTAAATCTTTATTCATCTCTACTTCAGGAGGTACCCTGTATCCTTACAACAGAGTTATCTGCCTTTGAGACCAATACTTCTCAGCCACTTCTAGTTTAGTCCTGTCCCTTCCCTTTCCTTCCTTACCTTCACAAGTCAATGCATCAATCAAAGTAGCAAGAACATATTTTTCTTTACCTTTCCTCTTCCCTTGTGGATTAACCTCTGCAGATTGTGCTATTTCTATTGTCCACTAATATAATGTACAAACATTTGGAAGAACCTAAACTGTATTTGGTTCTGAATTTTGGATCTCCTTAGTGGAGAAAATGGGAAGCAATTTTCTTTCATAAGTGATGATCAAAAGTGATGACCAATAATCTAGTAACCTGAACACCATTTAACTATATTGTTTTGTATGTTTGAGTAGAAACTCATTCAAGAGAATATTTCAATGAAATTAACACTCAAACTAAACACAGCAGGTATTTGAAAATACTGTACAACTCAAGCAGATGAGGAACCGAAGGAAGAAATTACATGCAATTAAAGCTGTAAAACATATTTAGCTTGATATCAGTGAGCTGAAGCACTTAAAACTCTTGGAACAAGGTCATGGGATTTTAACATGCATAAGAAGTTTATTGTGTTTAACACAGCCTAAGAGAATGAGTTTACCAGTTGACTCCAGCATAAGGGCTGCTATGTATCAGAACAATTTCCCTTCTATTTTTTTCCTAATTTCTGCAGAATCAAACCCAAGTTTTCTGGAAAAAACACTTTATTTTCTGGAAATACCACTGTTAAAATTAAGAAGTTAAATTGAAATGTAATACACTCAAGAAAATAATGTACTTTTTTAGCACTTGCTAATGTCCTGAATCTTGCTAGAGAAATTATATTTCACACATGAATTATTGATCATAATATAGAATTTCCATTTCAGAGTCTTTGTCTTCTTGTTTTTCAGAGTTTGTAGAAACAAATCTAGAGGACAGAATAGTATTTTGTGAGACAACATTTCCTGGTACATGTCTTAATAGAGTTCAGATTCCTGACCAAACAACAGAACCTATTAGTCTTTCTTGCTTAGCTGGGTAGGAAGTGATAATAAACTTTGTAAAACTGAAATAAAAAGAAATATAAATTAAATATGAACAGGATGGATTGCATCAAATATGTGCTGCACTGTTCAGAGAACCTGAGTTCAAACAAAGTTCAGTCGCTTACTGCTTCAGTGAAGAAAAACATGGGCATAGAATCAAGCTTGCATTAGCAGAAACCTATCAGAGGTATCTTCTGGCTTCTAAACTAATGTGATTTAATATATGTACCATAGTAAAAACACGGGCAATGGATTTGAGTTCTACATCTTGCTGAGTTCATTCAACTCCTCCACAGTAATTTAAGATATGTGAAGCTAATTCTGAGAAGAACACCTTTGAGGCCAGAGTGTGTTCAACAATGAAGACAAAAAAGTCTTTTGTGCATAGTATAAATTCAGGATCATATAATTAAAATCCACATTGTATGCTAAGCTCAACTGACTATGCCTATGTATTAAGTATATTTTAGAAAATGTTTATAGAAAACTCAAAGTAGTTCAACTCGTATATTTAAATGTTAATTTAGGGTTGTTTTTTTGTTTAGATCCATTTGTTTGGAGAGTACTGTCTTCATCACACATCCAAACAGAGAATATAAGTACTATTTAACAAGGAATGAATAAGTTTTATAAACTGTTTTTACTTTGTTTTGGAGAAATAATTTTCAATGTCTCACGTTTCTAACAGTGCAAAGACCTATTCTGGACCTTCAAAAAGTCTGAAAAAGTCTTTGAAATCTGTGACTGAGAGACTGTTGCAAATATCTGAATGACAGGCTGACACATATTTGGTACTTAGAATCGTAATTAGTTACTCTCTCCCCTTGTGTCCCAGAAAATAAAATTTTAAAAATAGACGTTCAGCAGATTTTGCAAGTATGACAAAACAAGTTCTAATTTACAGTTCTGTAACATTTGAAACAGGCTGTGCTTCATTTCATCACGAGTTATGACTGATGAATCCAAATTCTCTGCTGTAGCTTTAGGGCGAGAAATCAAACCCTTATCTGAATGTTGTAGAATTGCCCTTCACTAAAGTAGGCAATCATCCGCTATGCTAATTAATGAACATTCCTCTCATCCAGGGCTGCTAGAGGGATTTTGTTTGGAGAAAAAAAAAAAAACAAAAAACCACACAATTTATTGCAACCTCTTCATCCTTCCTTCTGGCTGCTAATTCCTCTTCTCAGATATGCTTAGCAGTCCCTAATTCACTTTCTTTTCATTGTTCTGTGAATATATTGACAATGGCTTTAAGTGAAGCCTTTAATATGAAGGTTAGTCACAATTTCTATCTCTCTTCAGTGTGTCAGAAAGCCTACTCACATGATGAAGTCAAGCAGATAAGTAGTAGGAAGAAACTGAATGGAATCTCTTGGTGAAAAAAAATCCAGTATTCAATAGGGACTGGCAGTTAACTGAGCTGAGAAGGAGATCTGGAACTCAAGGAACCTGGAAGGAAAAAGAAGCTGTGGTCTGATACAGTAAAGCAAGTGGGAGAACTCTGTCGGAACATTTATCATGACTCCTGGAAAAATCTCCAATGATAAATAAATTCTAGACAATATAAGAAAGGTTCTAATTTCCACATAATGTAGACATAGCTTTGTAGCCATGAAAAATGTTTAAATAATTTTTTCTTAAACCATTTATCTGTTAAATACATGCATATATTCATATGTTATAGACATGTTTACAACACTTGAGACCTATTGTTACTCTTTTTAGTGCAATTTTTCTTCAAAGGTGACACTTTGCAGTGTTTTGTAATGTTGTAGTGTTCTTATCATGTAAGGTCAATTGGATTCTGTACAAATGACTAGAATAGTTAAATTCAGAAGTGAATTTTGACAAAAAAGAAGGTGAGAGAAAAATGTTTACATTTTTACCTGAAGGCTTATTTCAGATTTTTTTTTCAAAATTTTGACTTTGTTTCAGAATCAATCTAATTCTTCAGAAGTTGAAAAACTGTAAAATAGATTGTTGAAAAAAAAAGTTTTGAAAAATAAAATTAAGATCAAAATGTACTATAAGCAGACAAATAAATCTTATTTTCTAAGAATTTGCATGTCTTAATATAATTTTGTGTTAAAATAACCTCAAGAATCTACTTATTTTCTTTGCCTTCAACTATTCTCTTATTCTTTCCATCACAGCTCCACTAGCCCTTCCAACAACACCCAAAGTTACCTTCTCCATCATCAAATCATCACCTGGGGAAGAGAGAGTAGGGGCTACTGTTTTTGCTTTTGGTGATCCAGCATTCCATGCAGTTTTTCTGAACTCAGAATAATTTTTTTTTCACTAATAATAGAGTTCATCTTATCTACCTATCTAAAAATTTATACATATACACTGAAGAAGACTAGAATATCATGAGACTGGAAAACTTCCTGTACCTTTTGGTAAGAACTGAATAAAAGTTTCAAAAGTTATTAATGTGGGACTGATAGGTGTAAAACTAGACTCTTAGAATTTCTGTATTTTTAATGAAAAACACTCTCCTCCAAAATGACTGTATTCCTGAAAGAAGAAAACACAAGTACTTCAAAACTATATTTGTAACAAAACTGTTCCAAGAGGAGAGAAATGTTTGAACATTGTTTGACATGAAACTTTTGCTTCTATGAAAAAGTATGTAAACTTTATTTATTAATACATCTATGGGGGGAAAAAGAAAAAGTGTTTGCATAAGCACTTCCAAACTCTCATTTTTATTTGCATTCTCTTTCTTCAGTGCAGAGAATCACTGAGAGTACATTAAAAAAAAAAAATAAAATAGTGATGATCTTTACCTTAAACTGGCTTATTCTCCATTTTCAGTTGTGGGTTGGGTCAATATATTTATGTGTGAGAACTATGTTCTACTGTTTGAGGATGTGCTATTTTTTTTGTGGCAAAACCATCTGGCCATCCATCATTATGTCAGCCTTTGGCTTTACCCAGCTGGGGACTATTTTCTTGCCTTGTTCAGGAGAGTGAGTCGACCTGATCTAATACGGCTGCAAGGGAATCCATCAGCTGTTTTCTCTGTTGTATATTAATGGAGTCTATAAGAGTATTTTACTGAAGAGCTGAGCCATCACCTAGTAAATAGCCAGACATTAATTGGTTTTGCTGTATGCAAGAGTCACTTCTGCTTACTTCTCTGTGCTTAGCTGTATTTTTATTATCAATTCATAATCTTTATTGTGATACTGACTTAACAAAATGTGATCATAATGCAGGATTCTGTTTATAAAGAGGAAGATTTTAAAATTGTTTTCACCTATTGAGATCAGTGTAAGTTTTACTAATGATTTCAACTAAAGTAGATCATCTCTGCATGCTAATTTATTATTTTTAGTTGCTTTAAATTAAGACAAAATTATTTACAGAAGTGATAAATTTATTACAATTGCAGAATAGCCTCATTACGTAGTACAGTTATGGGGAAATGTTCTGAAAAATGCTTACGGCAAATTCTACCTTTTTCCCTTTTCAAAATTGTTATCTGAATAAGAATACTTCTGCCTGCACATACGCTGGGCTGGTACGGTATTTAGCATATTTATGCTGTCACCCTTCTGTACCTTTCTATCTATTCTCAGTTCATGATACACACAAAAAAAAAGGTTGAAACCTTGTAATCAAAGTTTACCAAAAAGCCAACATTTTCAGTCTGAGGGGGTAAAAATTTCATTCCCTTTTGTTTTGATTCATATGATATTTCCCATCTTGGAGTTTGGCTTCAAGCTCCGAACTTTAAACATACTCAAAAATATGAAATTTTGTGCAAATTATCAAGTTTTGCCTCCTTGTTTTTTTTTTGTTTGTTTGTTTGTTTGTTTGTTTGTTTTTGGAGGAGAGTATTTATATTATTATGGCATAAACTAGTCAAGTTACCTTTATTATTGATGTTGAAATGGAAATTTCTACCTAACTCAATCTCAAGCAAGGGAAGTAGAAAAAGTGTGAAATTAACTTTAGACAAAAAGTCATGTCTAAATTTCTCTAATGCTTTACATAATGCCTCACATCACAGGGTCAAATTTAAATACTCCAAACTTGGAAGGAACATAATTTCAGGCCAGCATCTTGTAATTCTAACCTATTTTAAAATGAGATTGTTCACTGGGTACTAATAAAAATGGATACTGAAGCATAGTATATATTGAATGTTTTAGCATTTCTTTTCCAAACACTTCCACACAGTTTTCCTGGAAATAAAATTGAAATTTTGTGTATAAAGAAGAGAGTAAATTAATTTTCCAGCAGTGAAAAAGCTAGGAAAGACAAAAGAGAAAGTATTCTGTCACTGAATGTAGAGGAAAGCATAGTGACCTGCATTAGGTAATTATGTTCTGTGAGCATGGTATCTAGATCCTCAGTGGATGTCAAACTTTTTTTGAATAAGGAAATATAAACCTTTACTAGTTGCCCCTTATCACTGTCATTTCACAGCTGAATCTTTGGTTGCATGTGTCTATTGATATAATTGATGATTATTCCATCCAAAGGCTGTTACAAAGTCAATTATCTTTGATTCTCATTTTAATTGTGCCACATTTTGTTATCTCTGCCTATCTTGACTGCTATTTTACCACCAGACAAAACACAGACCATTTATCTTTACTTTTCAAAACCCTTAATGATCAATTCTCAGCCTCTGTATCATCTCCCATTCAGTATGAGGTGGTTTGCTTCAGTACTTTCCTATCAGGATTCCAGCACCACTATGGACTAAAGACTTCATCCTATTTTTTTGACTTTTACTCCTGATGTTCCTTTACAGATGAGAGGATCTTGTCAAATGGCACCAAGCCACTTCATTATCTATTGAGTCCCTCCAGAAAACTATGGCAGGAGCTGGTATAGTAAAACAAGGATCTGTCAGGATGAGTAGCATTATTCATTTGTGCCGTCTCTCAGTAATCACCTTAGTGGTGCACTTTGGCAAACAGACTTCATGGATCAGGACCTCTTTTTTTTTTTTTATTGTTGTACTTTGTACAACAGCTAATTCAACGGAACTTCTAAGTCCATACAGGAGCTGCCATGATACAGATACATGAATGATAATATGCAGTCAATATTAAAGCTGCTAAATCTCTGGCCGCTGATTTGCAACCTTTAAGATGCTTAAGTGGCAATAGTTTATCTTGGTAAATTTCAGCTTTAAGGTCTAAATGTAATGTCAATAGCATCTTTAGAAAATATCTAAGAAAGGAAAAAAAAAATTCCTTTGTTTTATATCTTTCTCTAATGAGTGCCCCTGCTGAATATGCATGTGATATAGGGGAATAATAATAAT
>NW_008621348.1:29917-30133 GCF_000691845.1 Merops nubicus | reverse complement strand
GCTGGTGGATGAGAAGTTCAACATGAGTTGCTAGTGTGCACTTGCAGCCCAGAAAGCCAACGAGATCCTGGGCTGCATCAAGAGAAGTGTGTCCATCAGGTCGAGGGAGGTGATTCTCCCCCTCTACCCCTCTCTGGTGAGACCCCACCTGGAGTACTGCATCCAGTTCTGGAGCCCCCATTACAAGAGGGACGTGGACCTGCTGGAGCATGTCCA
>NW_008621348.1:0-29643 GCF_000691845.1 Merops nubicus | reverse complement strand
GCCTGATCTAGTGGGAGGTGTCCCTGCTCATGGCAGAGGGGTTGGAACTGGGTGACCCTTGTGGTCCCTTCCAACCCTGACAGATTCTGATCTGTTTTAGCAGAGGACTTTAGAGCCCTAATGGCTCAATGGTTGGACTTGATGATCTTGGAGGTCCCTTCCAACCTAAAGGATTCTATTATTCTATGATTCTAAGCAGGCCAAGGAGACAGAGTCAGGGAGACTTTCCAATAGACAGAATCCTCACACAGCACATACACTCTGTAAACCAGTCCAGCCCCACCACAAGAGTCATCAGCTCTTATAGAGGTGGCTTCTTGCCCCACCTCCAAGCTAATGTGGAAAGTGGGGGCACCTGGTGGTGATCTCCTCATCAGTTCCCACCCAAGGTTGGCAAGACTCTGGGTAAAAAACAATTCAGGAGGGTCCTTCTTGTCTGGTTGTGGACACCATCCATATGCTAACCTTCATTCAGGGCTGGGGGTTTAATCCAGTGCATATTGTCCCAAGTCTCTAAAAAAGTTCCATAAATTTTCCACAATTGTTCTTTCCTCTGCATATTGTACCCCACTGGGCAAAACCCCATTGTGTGCATATCATTTTGGGGGAGGAAGAGTTTCCTTCCTTGACTTCTATCTGGATTTCTGTCCTAGAAGCTAGAATGGGCGAATCCCTTTCCTTTGATAGCCTCAGGAGTAATGACTTTTCACAGATTACATCACTAAGGTTCCTCCTAGTGTCACTGGTCTTCTGTTCCTCGATAAGCTTTTTTGTTGAATATCATTGTCCTTTAGTCAGGTAACAAAGATGAGTATGGAGACATCATACTTAGTTGTGCTACACTGCATGAGAAAACTAGTAGGCTACATCAGAGACACTTCCTGTGTCACTCATTGCATGCTCCACAGACTAACTGTCCAATTTCCCATTTTAGCGAGGAGGTGTGATTTATAACAGCTATGATGGGACCCTCTCCTTTGGAAGAAATAAATTCTTTCTTAACATCAGTGAAAATTATTTAACCTGAGAACTTTGTAAGTTTTTTTTTTTAAGACATGGTAGACTTACAAAGATGGAAGACGAAGTTTTTAAGACAACCACAAAAGCTGTGAGGCAACTAAATCCATTACTGACTTTTATTCCCTGTCTTATTTCCATTTCTTTTCCTCTAGAGTTTATCTTTGGCTGTGGGAAGGTATTTTAGACATCTCCACATCTTCTTTTAAACAACTCGACTTGTTACACATAATGATAGTTTTGGCTTCAAATGTTTGACCCTTAGACATCTATCAAGAAGTCCTTTTATAATTTTGTTTTATTGTTTTGTTACATTTCTAATGTCAAGTCTATATTCCCAGACTGTTACGCTGAATATAACTTAAAGCTTTGGCAAATTAGTTCTTTTAACACTTCAAATAAGCACACACTTTGTTACTCTATGATTTGTATGCATGAACTACATTTAAGCAGTTTACGAGCACTAACACACGAGTAATTAGCATTTAAAGGTCACTACTTAATGTTTTTTTATCTGTCAAAGTAAGTTTTAATAGCCTACATGTGACATATTATTCTCATTATTAGTAAAGTTACCATCTACAGAAATTTTCATTGGTGAATGAGATGTTCAAGTAAATCCCATTTAGATTGAAGTAATCTATACTGTGGGTTTTTCCTTTTCAGCATTTTCTGAAAAGATGCCAAAGGTTCATTTCACCTTATTTTTCACTTTGAAAATGTTGTTTTACTTCCTGACAAGAACAGAACCTTTTGTCCAAATTGATGCTTGCTATAACTCCAGGTAAAGCTCGATCATCACAGTATATCTACTAAATCATTGTAGTGGGAAAAATTTTACTGTTATTTACACCCACATATTTTCATTGTGGAGTGAGTGGACCTCAGAGAGACTAAAGAATGATCAAATCAAGCATTTTAATATTCAGCCATTAGGCTGTGTTAATTAACTGGTGGATTCTCAAAGTCTCAACACAGTGATTCAAGAATTTACTGCCAGTAGCCGGAATTCATGTATTTTTGTTCATTTTATTTGGGACAAATTTCTTTATGTGTTTCCAACATCACTTTCCAAAAGTAAATTGTTATCTCAGTCCCTGGCAAAATCTCAAGATAAGCAGAAACTTCAGAAAGCTGCAGAAACTTCTCTCCTACCAACTATTTGCTCAAAGCACTTTATGCATTTTGCCTCATTTTCATAGGGTATGATTTCCTACAGACAAATTTCTAGAACTGCTCTATTGGCTTATTCTCTTCAAGGTGGTTCCTGTAGCTTTATCTATGAGGTTGCAACATCATATAGCAAATTCATGACATATCTATGTCATGACAAATACTTAGTTGGCACAGGTTCCTGTTTAATTTCCTTTTACCAGTGGGCTGGGTTGTTCAGTTAACTGAGTAGCCCACCAAACAGTTGTGTTATGTACCCAATCTAGCTAACACTATAACTCTGTAGTTCTACCACACTGGTGTAATGTTCAGGGGTTGAATTGGAATAATAGTCAGAAGGAAGCTAAACTTCTGATACTTGATCACTTCAGTTCTATAGGGTGGATAAGTCTCATCAATGACTTTGTGGACCTAGCCACTTAATATGCATTTCTGTTATGGATAAAGTGTACCTAAAGCTACCATCTACAGAAAACAAACAAACAAACAAACAAAAACAAACAAACAAACAAACAAACAAACAAAAAAAAAACAGCATTTCTGTTCCAGTCTGGTGTTTTTTGTTTTTTGAGCTTTTTTTGTGTCTAGTATACTTGGGCCCACGACTGTGCAGAGCCCTAAGCTATGGCTCCGAAGTATGCCAGAAGGACTTTCTGTTGACACTTATGTGTCACTATAATGCTGTGAGCTTGAGCTACTCAAGCTGCTCTTTGTGTTTTCTGAATTTGCTTTTAAGTAAGCTTCTGCTTTTCACAATTCCTATTAGCAACAAATGCTGACCAAATTATCCCAGTGCAACATTTCAACCCACAGTGCATGTTTTTCCCATTAAAAAGACCTGTCAAACATGTTTGTTGTTATATTAGTAAGAGTTGAGTAAGGACTATGAAGATCTTGATAGAAATGGACATTTGCTACTGTCTGCATGAAAAAAATACTTCTCCTTTCACATTCTTTTCAGGTTCTCAGTCAAAACTCCCACTTTAATGTTTTTGCATCCTGTCTTCCAATGCGTGAAGCTTTCTGGAGTTCTTTTCAATATTCCTCATCATCAGTTTGCTTGGACAACCATAATTTAACAGGACAGATAGTTCTTGGCTTTCTATTTATCTGAAAAAAAAAAAAAAAAAGGCTTGACAAGCTGTGTTCTAATATGGGTAAACTTGCAAATAAAAACAGAAACTTGCCTAGATACCAAAATAGATCTTTTATAGCACAAGAGAACACTTCCTTCTGAATGAAACTTGTCAAGCTCTGACAAAAAATACTGCCTGTACATTAGCTTGAATGTCAGAATGATAAAGTTTCTTGTAATATTCCTCCTACGTATCCAGAAAATATACTTTTCTGATGAGTTTCTTGACTATATTAGTGTTAGCTGCTATGTAGATGAGTTATTATATATTAGGTACTTCAGGTACTGAAGTACTTATTGTATATTAGGTATTTCAGGTACTGAAGTCAATGAGGTTTTAGAGTGACTGAAAGTATGCTCTTTTTATTAAAAAAAAACAAAACCAAACCCCCAAAATAAGTCTCCAACATTAGATAGCATCATTACAATGTATTTTTCCTTACACAGGGAATTTTTTGTCTTATCTCTTTAGAGTCATTACACTTTATTATTGTTATTTCTCATTTTAATCACCTTCCCTGCTTTCTGTTTCTGTTTAATTGCAAATTGTTTTCCAAAGAGTTTTCCTCTGAGGACCCTACTATTGGTTTTGGCTGTATTGAAAAGAAAGGATTAAACTTTAATTCATTCCCAATTACAGTAAAATGAAGAATATGAACCGGTAGTGACATATAAACTTCTCTAGAGGTGTGTAAGAACTTGAAAGCTATACCATTATTCATGCTGCTTGATAAAATCAAAAATAAGTAAAACTTCAGTGCAATAATACCACTTCTCGGTATACAAGTAGAACAGAAAAAAAGTTCACTCTGACTGTTTTAAATGGAAACACTAAAGTCATGGTTAACATTCATGTTCCATGGTAATCTAAAACCTCTAGCTGTGTATTGACACAGCTATGGATTTATCCATCTGTCATCTGTGTATCTGGCTCATCTATCTTTTCTATCTTATATCTCTTATGTCTCTATTTGCATATACACCTTGTATCTGCCTTGCTAAAGTCATATATATTTTTTATATATCTCTACCTCTGTCTTTGTTAAAATAGATGAAAGATACAGTGACAGATCCAGGGTTGTTCTTTGATTGCATGGTGATTCCATTCCCTACTACTACTTAGTGCTTTTGTAATTTAAAATTGTAAAGAGTAAGAAATCAATACCCACTGCAAATGGAATGATTAATCAGAGAAATTTGCTGTGTTGACAGTCTTGTTGATTCCTAATGTATGCTAAACATAGGAAGGGAAATTCCAGTGGACCCATATATTTTTCAAAGTTTTAATGACTCGGTTCCGGTATGTGCAGATTGATAAACTTCCAGTAGACTCTATTTTGCAAGAACTATAAAAACTTCCTCCTTGGCCCTTGCAGGTTATACAACCTTCCAGGATCACTATTGACAGAAAATCTGTCACCCTTCTCATTTACAAAGCTAATTGGTGAAACAAGAGTTCTGGAGAGCAAAGAATTTGGATGCCAGGGAATTTATTTTCGTCCTCTGACTCCAGAGTCAGATATTTTTTTAATGAAAGCACATTATTATAGTCTCAACAAGACTCTTTCATGACTCTTCATAACTCTTTCATGTTATTAGGTGCTCAACAAGAACTTTGTAGCATTTTTTTTTAGTCCAGACCTTTTGAAAATATGGACTTGAATTTCTTTCTCCCCTATAGCTTATGAAAATCATCCTAATTATTTGCTAGGAAAAATATAAAACCAGTGCACTAGATGAGTGATTTAGTTCACTCTATGACCTGACAAAGATCAGCAGGATATTCTAATGGGGAATGAAACAGCAGAGAAGTACCTAGTGCTAATAACTTCATACTCACTATTGTCTTCTACTAGTCTGTAGCTTTAACAGAAGTGAACTCTTAGTAGAATTTTATCATGAATTTGTCAAATTACCTTTTGAAAACATACAAATTTCTATTACTCAGTATGTACTGTGTCAATTAATCTAACAGCTTAAATATGCACTACATGAAAAAGAAAATATTTTGTCTAGTTTCCTAGTACATTAATTGCAGTTGCACTACCTCTGTGAGGAAGACTCCTTTGAGTCTTTCTTTAAGCTTTTCCTGTGAAGTGGAACAAAATTTTATATTATAATGCATTTCTCAACCATTTCAGAATTTATGATTTTTTTTCAATGGAAAAAAGAATCTGAAAGAAGATTTTCTAAGCAATAAGCTCAAAGAAATAAATACATTTTACATTTCCTTACTCCATCTTTTTTAACAATTTCAGACAACTTATTATCAAAATGAGTTAACTTGGTCAAATTAAGCCAGATACCTTTAATTCAAGCTATTATTTCTTCCTTAGTTGTCTATTTTAGGCTTTCTAACTAATAGCATGTACCACAGGCCTGTGTATATTTCTGATAAACTCTCTTCTAAAATGTACACCCCTATGTCACCTTTCTTTAAATGTCATGTATTAAAAATTACAGCATGTAAGTGGGTATGCTTGCAAGCTACCAAGACAGAAGGGTGTTTGTGGTTCTTTGGTTTTGTTTCACAACTCAGTTAGCTTGAAAATAAGCAGAAAAGAATAAAAGTGCAACAGCAAGGGATAATGATTTTTTAAAAATTTATATTACAAAGAGCCATTAGTTCTGACCAGAAACAAGCTAGGTACTAAGTTAAAAATTAATAATAGCACCTTGAATTAAACTCCCAGCTGAGTGACATCAAAGAATAAACACGTGCTGATTTCACTAATTCTGAAGATTTTCAGACTCTCAGGAGAAGCAGAATGGCCACGACCCAGTTGTCTACTTGGCCTTCCCTTGAGCCTTGGCAGGTGCTGTTGGGTGGTAAGGCAAGACTTGCAGATGACACAGAAAAAAGCAATTTCCCATCAGAATTAGTCAGTGTTCTTTCTAGCATTGCTCCTTCCTCCCTAAACTTCATCTCACCTCCAAACTGTTCCTCTGCCTTTTCTCATCCTGCTTGTCCACAACTTTTATCCACAAGGGATTTGTGTCCTCTGCTGAGAAGACTGAATGAGTTCTCACCCATGTTGTTAACAGTGGGTTAACATGGTTTAATTGCTTTGGGATTCTGTTTGAGCAAAATAGTGTTGGAATACCAAAATGTTACTGTAGTTGTATTGTATTGTAAGGTTTCTGTAATTAAGAGAACTCTACAAAGAAAATGGCAATTCTACGTGGTAGCTCCACTCTCTTGGTACTTCAATAAACAGATGTTGAAAGGCTCTTTTTTAATGACTTTCAGTGACTATACCATCTGCAACACTTGTAAACCTTCTTTTCAGACTTGGACTATGGGACAGAATATGGTTCAGTGAAACAGAATAAGTCAGAGTGAAAAAAAAATGTTGGTTATCTGCTGCTTCTCCTGTTTGCCTGTGTTCATGTTTGTCTGTGTTCATGTTTGGAGCTCAGTGTAAATGCAATTACTTTAATACCCCTATCAATACTCTTTATGCTTTCCTCTTATCTAAAGATTATTCATATTATTTAATATTTATGGGTTATATTTTCTTACATTTTGACCCTTTACTTTTTAACATGATGAGTCCCATCATGTGTCAAATTGAATGACAGATATTCACTTGGTTAAACATCGCAGAAGACAAGTGTGGGATTTAACAACAAAAAAGAGCCAATGGTTAAGTGTTACATTGGTTAAATTATCATTTCAAAATCCAGTGATTAAGAAAATTGATAATTAAAATGGAGTAATTCTTCCAACATATTCTAGTTGATCTGTGAAATTCTCTGTAGCTGAAGATCAAGGAGTCAAATGGTATAACTGAATTTCTAAAATGGTTGGATAATTTTATTATTTGATGGATAACTTTGGTAGTTAGTATCATTGACTTTATAGTGTTAAGTGAATCAGGAAGAGAATTTTATCTCCACTTTGGTACTGTACAGTCAGCCAACTGTGTTATGAAGTTTATGGCTGATGACAGGCATAATCTCCCTTTAGCCAATCTCTTTTTAAGATGGAAAAAACAACTTATCTTGGCCTTTTCTTACATCTCATGTGCTCCAGCCTCCTGAGCATCTTGGCCCTCCACTGGGCTCTCTCCAGTATTTCAATGTTTTTCCTATACTTGGGAGCCCAAAACTGGACACTGCAGTCCAAAGGTGGTCTCACAAGTGATGAATAGAGGGGAATAATCACTCCTCTCAACCTGTGTACAGCCAGGTGTATGGCTGGCACGTGGCTCAACACATTCTCCAACAGGACCCCCACTTCCTGCCTGCGTGGAATAACCCATCTGCGTGGCAGCACAGTTTGATGTCCCGGTCACCCCATTTATTCTATTCAGGTCTCTTGTACCCTCTTGAACAATCTTGGCCCAGCAGTTGTCAGTCATTCATGCCTCTCTGCAAACTTTGGTTGGTGTATTTCATTCCATCATCCTGGTCATTAACATAGACATTAAAAGATGTCTATGCATCAGTACAGTCTAAGCTTTGGCTTTACCAAATCCACTGAAGCATAGGATTTTGCCAGGCAGATGACTGAACAAATGAAGATCTTAAAGGGCAAACAAAAATCATAAATAATAGTAATAATTTCAAGTATTGACAAAAACATATTATACGTGAAATATATGAAGATCTGTACATGCATAACTAGGGAAGCAGAAGAAGGAAGTGTCTGATCAGGGATCTCAGTTACATTTTTTAATATGTTATAATGTAAATAATGTCCCTCAGTGTATGTCAGAGTCTTTTTAATGGGACTTTTTGGACAGAATCTCTTCTCAAACAAACACGTCCTTTTTTCAAAGTAAGAAAAGAATTCTGCATAATAACAACAGAATGCATGAAATATAAGAAACTGCTCTTACTGCACAATCAATTTTCAATGACAATGTAAAAATTAGTGAATTTGATATTTTTCCCTATAGGGTAATAAATTAACTGACAGTGAATAGTTGCATAGTCATTAGCAGCATAATAATCAGCAAAATATTACAATTTATTGTAAAGCATATTCTTCTCTGTGCGTAAAAAAGCAGTGTTCATGTTGATCCAGGAAGCCAAGGATGCAAAAAGTACATTGTGAGTGTAGCGTTTCTGTGAGATCGTTCCAACACCAACGAAGGTGCAGGAATCAAAGCTGCAGGCTAGGGCACAAAAAATCTATCTTTTTTTTTTTATTTGTATTGTCTATAACACAATGGAATTGTCATAACATGCTACGGAAAGGTTTTTCCTAGCCCAGTATTTCTTAGCTGTCAATGAGGAGGATAAGGAAAAAACTACAGTGCCACCAAAGCCTTTATACTCCTGGATATAATACTTGGTTTATTCTCAGATATACTACTGAAGTTTTAAGCTCTGTGCTTAAATGTGACTTGTAAATGGCATTCTTTTTTATAAATTCCATAAATTCTCAAGAATCTTTATTTACACAGTAGAAGTTACTGATTAATTGGAAATAACTTATTTTAGTTACATGAAATTTATTGGTTTAGAATGCTTTTGCTACTGGATTGCTTTAAACTCTTTAATTTACCTTCTCTTCTGCTCCTCAGGTTATACAGCCTCAGAATCCAGTACCCTAAACTCTCCATATTAAGGCAGTGCACTGCTTCTCTGAAGAAGCCCATTGACGATAGTGGGATTCCTCTGATTAAATTGTCTGTTAGAGTTGCTGTGGAAGCAATTATAGCTGGAGCATCTTCAGGTCTTCTTATGAGCCTTTACAAGACTGTAATTATTTTCTCTCTTTGGAATTTTTCTATAACATTCTGCTTTAATTGTGGTACCTAAGAAAACATCTATTCTGTTTTCAGTTCATCCAAGTACTCTGTGTATTTTTTTTTTTTTTTTGCCCATTATTGGAAATTGAGTAGACATTTCTCGGGGCAAGCAGCTTTTCCTATTAATCAGGTGTGTAAGTGAAAACACAAGGAGAAAAGGAAAAAGCAATATTAAGGAAAACTGACTGACCAAAGTGAAGTATATCTTGTGTTGATGAGGTCTGTTCAGTTCTTGGTGGAATGATAAAAACATCACAGAGTTACCACTGTATAACCTATATTTTTAATAAACTTTTTAGCTCACTGGAAAAAACAGTGAAAGAATCTTACAGCAGAAAATTACTTCTTCAGGCCTTAAGTCTTTGGAGCATCAAGATTGCAACTAAATAAAAGTTTGTGTCTGTAGTATGATGCTGCTTCTAAATCCATTGATTCTAGACTGCTCTCAAAATCCAGATTCAGACTTTATACACATTGCAGATTTCAATTTAAACAGCAAGCTTTCCTATCTTCATTTCAGACTGTACAGCAAATATGTGGCATGAATACAAAGATTAAACATTTTTTCCTACTCATGACTTTGGATTTTTTTTACTTCAGAAGATTAATAATATGCTTTTTGGTCTTTTTTTTTTTTTTTTCCCTGACTGAGATGTAGTGGAATGACTTTTGTATCTCAGTCAGAGAAAAAAGGATTTAAAAACTGTCTTGAACATTTACCCATTGTTATGTTGCTGAAGTTTCTTCTGTCTTTTGTTTTATAAAGAAAGTTGGGCTGATAATTAATTGGTTTTGTTTATAAAAGCAGTTATTGTTTAAAAGAAAAAAAATATATTATTTTCTTTTCCCTATGAAGGCTCTGTTTCATTTTACCATATCCTTAGGACTACAGAATGAAGCTGCACTACTTTGTTGAATGAAGGCCCAGATAAGTTGTATATAGTGAAAGAAATGCATACACATAGTTTTAAAGATCTCATTGTGGGAGTTTTGGCCCTAAGTAACTAAAGTTGATTTACATTATACTTAATGAGATAATAAATATAATTATTGCAATTGTTTCTTGTGAGGTGATATGAAGAAAAATAGTTTTCTTCCTAAAATAAAGCAATCTGAAGTGATGTTGATCCTTTGAGTCAAAACTGAGGCAATCTATCACATAAGTCTGTTTACATCTCTGGAGGACAAAGTGTGTTTATTACTTAAACATGAAGGCATAATGATAGTGATTTGTTACAGCTACAGAGCAGTGATGCATTATTACCTTCCATGTATCTTAACTTCTTTATGGAAAGCTCAATGTTAATAGTTAATTTGCAATTCATAGAAATAAATATGTCACTGAAAACGTCCCACTAACTGGTAATGTAAAAAAGGACAGTCACACAAGTTGTCACTTTTTTCCCCAGTAGAAGAGCTAAAGGTTATTATAAATATCAAATTTTTTCAATAAGAATTTATTTGGAAAGGTCAGATACAATGCTAGGTTATAGAACAGAAATTGAAATAATGATGAGAAGGAATATTATTTCTATTTTAAGTGATTTACATTAAACCTTAAAAATGTATGTCTACAATCTCTGGATACTTAGATCATGTTTCAAGGAAAATCAGCCACTGGGAAAGTCAATACCTATTAAATTTTGAAAAAAAAAAATATTTTCTTTGTATTATTGAGTGTGCTGCACTGACCTGATGGACTCGAAACTTACCCCGTTTTCTAAATCTGTTTACTTTCTACTTCAGCTTTAAGGAAATTCTGTTTACTTTTTTTTCTTACAAACAAAATAGGACATAAAATTATTTTGGCAACAAATTTGTGTTTGCTTAGAATGCATTGTTTCAAAGGAGCTTGTTGTTAAGAGTCTGAGTCCTGAATTTTCTTAAAAACAAAATTTTTAGTGTCTCAGTTTGAGCAGCTGAAATTAAGTACTCTGAACCATTTCAAGTGGATTGCCTTAGGTCTTGTATGTTTGCTGCTGCTTGTTTCTTTGTTTTTACTGTCAGTGTAATATTAATCGCTTTCTGTAATCAGCTTTTGCTTCAGTTCCAGCTAAAACACAGAAATGCTTGGAAAAAAATTCATAAATGTTTGGCACACTAACCTGTTGGTAAACCATCCATAAATATGTATCTCAGATCTCCCAGTCTGAAGAAAGATGTCAGAAGTCACTTCCTCCAGGGGCTGCTATTTCAGTAGAATAAAACTGTTTTCTTTGCAGTAAATTTAAAACTTCATCTTGGTATTTTAATTGCAATATTCATCTGCTTAGCATCTAACCCTTTAGATTTAGAGTACAAGAAAAACATCAATTTCAGCCCAGGGTAGACATACATTTGGAAATACTGGGGATTTTTAGCTCTTCAGTTATTCTCTAGAGCACAGTATCCTTTATTGGTCATGAGCAAATAAATATGTGCAAATCTGGAGAGTCTAAAATATAACTATTTACTTTATAGTAGAAGGAAATTTGAAGAAAAATATCAGAGAAGACAGCAATCCTCCTACCAATGTTCATTCAAAAAAGTCATCTTCCTGACTCCAGGAGTGCTGCTATACATTACATTCTGTAGAAAACAAACCCAGCTTTTTTCCCTACCAGTCCTCACTTTTTTTTTTCCCACCCCAGAAAAAAACACAGATGTAACAATGTTAAACTACATGGTTTTAAGCATGCAAGTATCTTTCTGACTTACTTCTGTCATTTCTCTTTAAGTTCTTCTTATATCAGTGTCTCTGAGAAGGATTTAAGAATAGTAGATATCTTATACAGAAGAGATTACACAGAATTTATTCAATACACAGAATACTGTGAAAACACCTGGAATCTATTGCACACACAGAAGTACCAGATCACCTTATGGGACATTTCCTGCCAATAATTTCAACAACTGAACCAGCAATTTCTTTCTCCCTGTATCAACTTCTCTCCAGGAGTTTTTGTATTAAAAGCAATTCCTTTTCTGACTAAAACAAAAAACTGCCCCTGTCCATACCTTGGAATTCAGGTCCAGAGTGAAGCTTTCTATCAGGAAGGAATATGAAGCACCCCAGTGGATAATTTTAAAAAAAGATCAGTGAAAATAGGGAATATTTTCAGTATTTCTTTCAGACAATACAGGAGACAAAAACAGGAGGAAACGACCTAAAATGCTAATATACAAATTCTGTAAGAAATATGATTCATATAATCTATGCCACCAGGTTTGTTTCTGAATATTCTCCCATGCCTGTCTCCAAACTCAGACTGTGTCTTTCTTAGAAATTGTGAAAGCTCTTAGAAATTCCCAAAGGACTAACCAGGACAGTGCTTCACCCTTTCAAAAAGCCAGGTCACTTCTAAAAGTTCTCTTTTCTTCACAGACACTTGTTTTCATTTAGTTTGTAGGAACTTCAATATTATTAAAATTATTTTTTTGTTTCTTTGTTTTCTTTCTCCTGAATACAGCTTAAATCAGTCTGATATATGAAGGCAAGAGCAGGAGGTGCTAGGGGAAGCATTTATAAGCCTCATTTCCTTGGGATATAAACAACAAATATAACCTCTTCCCTAGGTCCAGAACCTCCTCCATGGAAGAAAGAGTGCAAGACGTATTTCTCTTCAGTCCTCACTCCTGCACCTCTGATGGGAGGTAAAAATAATTAAATTGCTTTAAAAATCAAACCTGTTGAACTAAATGTCCAAGCACATATTTCCATGAAGTTATTTGGGAACCACGTACAGCTGGTTCATGATTAAGCCTTAGATTCACTAGCCTGAGGGATGTAGAAGGTTTCGGCTGAGACTGTAGCAATGGAGGAAGGCTTTGCCACCAGCCTGCAGCACCAGGCAGTGCTGGCAGGGAGCAGAGGTCCACTTTACAGCGGATTAAAACTTCCAAGAAGTTCATTCCCATTGCACACATTGCAGAGCTGTAGCTGTTCATTACCATTACCAGCAAAGGCTATCAGACAAAGCATTTAAATACATACAAAACAAGAATCATAACTTTCTAAAGTTTTATAACATTATTTCAACTTCTAAACACAAAACACAGCAGTTCCCTAAGAAACCACTGGTCATCAATATTTTTTAGCTGATGAATAGAACTGATGTGTGCAGACTTGCAACTGGAGAAGTGATTTCTCTGTACTCTGGCCTTCCTTTTGTTCCTCAATTTGAAGCTGAAAATATTTATGAGCCTTTTGCAAAAAATGCAGCTTTGTTGTTCTGCTATATTGTAAAATCATCATTTTAATTTATAATGGCAAAATGTTACAACCATCTTGTCCATTTCCATGAATAAATTCTCATTTAGAATGGTGTAATTAGTGCAGGTGTCAATTTGATTTTTTTTTTTTTTTAACTCTGACCAACAACCTAAGAGCCTACTTTTGCTATTTTTTCCCTACTAAGTCAATAAAGACTTATATATAATGTTTCCTAACAAGGTAAATAACTTTATTAAGTAGCTACTGACCAAACACACCTCACAAACCTCTCAGAATTTCTGCACTGCTTTAGCTATTCTGTGCCTTTCTGACCTCTTCATTTTTCATTATAGTTTGTAACACTGCCAACAAAATGGGAAATATAGACAGCAAAATGAAAACCCATGCTCCTTAAATCACTAAAATCCTTCAGGTCTCCCAGGTTCATATATATGTCCCAAATAGATACTGAACTTGGAACAGATGGCCTAAGTAAACATTAAACATTATCAATCCAAAAGTAAACTTCCCAAGACTTCTGAATGCACACAACCACAGCATCTAATACTTTGCTTCCTTCTAGCTAAGAAAAAAACGTTAGACTTCTAGGAGACCAAGTAACACTGGATGACCATTTGTTCTTAAATTTTGACAGCTCTGAGATGCAGCCTTCCAAAAGGTCTTCCAAAAGTTTATGGCATTGAGGTCACAGAATTGATTTTTTTTAATTATATTTTTCTAACCATTTTTTCAATACATGCTATTGCTTGGTGGTTATTATGCAGGTGAATGGTTGCTCTGAGAGACAGTATCTGTTCCCACTTGCATTGTACTATATTTAAGTAAAACTCATTTCCCTGCATATTTTAATCAGTCTAAATAAAGATGCCCATTTTTATTTGTTTGCTTCAACAACTCTTTTTGAATAAGTGGGCATATTATTGATGCTTGTCTACTTTATTCATATATTGCAAACTAGATAAGACACAACTTAAAAAGATCTGTGTAATGTTCCTTCTGAAACTAAAACCTCAATAAGTACAATTGTGATTATTGTTTTCCATCATTCTTCTATAATCTACAAATAACAAAATTTAGAAAATCATCCCTCATCTCTTACTGGCCACTTGCTTAACAAGGAAGGATAGCATCATTAATGGGCAAACCAGCAACCAAAGACCTCCCTCCACTCTTAAATCATACACTTTACATACATCCAAGGTGGCCCACCACTGGAGGAAGGAATAAGTTAATACACTCACTCACAGCATATTGTGTGAGGAAGGGAACGAGCTGACTTTAGAACCATGCCATGGCGGATGGAACCAGCCAGATGAGGAGTCCAGTTATGTAGTAGTTCCCCAGAGCGAGATTCATCATCTTGTCCTACCATCCTAGGAAGCTCCACTTGCTATGAAGGGTCAGGGAGCCCTTCCAATAACCAGTAATCCTCACACAGAACTTACACGCACACAAAAACAAACCTCCCAAATCTACCACAAGAGGAGTCAATTCTTATAGAGGTGGATTCTTGCCCCACCTCCAAGTGAATGTGGAAGGTGGAGGACCTTGTGGTGATCCCCTAATCAGTTCCCACTCAAGGCTGGCCAGACCCTGGGGGAAAACCAATGAGGAGGGTCTTTCTTCCTTGATTGTGGACATCATCCATATGCCAACCCTCATTCAGAGCTGGGGGTTTAACCCCAGCACTTCACACTCTCACTCACTCAAAAAGTTAAGTCACACAAAACTCATGAAAACCTGCAGACACTATTCTGTCCTGAACATGTGCTGTGGATTCAAGTATTCCCACACCTATTGTTGACCCATTAGAAACTATTATGCCCTACACCATTATTTCCTCTTGTTTATTTTCTTTTCGACAATTCATTAAAAATAAAAGGGGGCAGGGAGAGGGGAAGGGGGAATTAAACGTGTCCAATTTATACACAGTGAAAACATGAGGATTATTATAAAAGGTAAAGGATCTGATGCTGCTTTTATCAAAGGTCAACACACTCAACTGTGGAGACACTGGAGATCAACCAATTACTTGTAATGACTGCAGAAGGGGGAGGAAGAAAGCAGAGGCAAAACAAATAAATTTAGGGTCATTACTTTCACTCTGGGGAACATGGAACAGACCACTGAAAATCTATTTGGCATTGCCTGGAGGAACCCTGACATGCCAAAATAAATGGAAGGAAAGCAAAATACAGACATTTGGTAAGAATTCAGAGCTCTGCTGTGTTTAACAGACCTAGATGACTAAGAAACCTGTTCACCAGAATTGTTCTTTGCTCCTGCAGAAAACAAAATCTTTCTGGAAATATTTGCCACGCTTTATGTAACATCATCTGAAGTAATGACAGATTGTGTCAATTAGTATTCTGGGAGGAAAACCTTGCCAAATATATTGAATGAAATGATGCAACGTCTGCTTATAGATCTGTTAGTACATGCTATTTCAGGAAAAAAAAAAAAAAATCACTATCAGCTGAATGAAACTCTCTAGAAATAAATGAAAGGAACCATTATTTTCAAAAAGAAAGATGTTTATGACTGCATGACTTTTAAGGACAATGCAACCCTCAAAACACGTCCTTTTAACAGTTGAAACTTCTTATACAAGTCTACTTTTTGGTAAGGCTTTTTATTGTTGTGTTTCCCTCCCCAGCCCAGAGGTCACATTTTCTAATTCTAATCATATCCCCATTTAACCAGTAAAATTGCAAACTCACTCAGCTCTAAAGTACAGGTCTGCATGTTTACCTTGAACACAGCATGCATAGGTCAGTCTTGCCCAGCGTATGATATGCCCTTTGAGCAGGCTTAGTTCCACTTGAGCAGCCCTCTTCAATTATATTTCTCTAAACAGGCTCAATTTGTCATGCAAGATTTCACTTTTTTTTGAAAGTACAGAGGACTTTCTCTCAATTTTGATAAATTTCTTTGCCCTTTTGCAAATAACCCCTGAGGCTTCCATGTGCACAGCTTCTTTTTGACTGCTGTTATCTCATGGGGTGGAGAAGCGTGCCCAGGCATTAGGGACAGTGCTTTAATATTTTCACACAAGTCAAGCTGACTTCCAAGTGAATTGTGCTCTACTGATACTGCAAATGGTCAGCTAGAATTCATAGACACTATGTTAGTCTTCCATTCCTGAAGCAGAACAGTAAAAATCTTGAGTGGGAAAGACTGGGGCATTTTTAATGTCTAGCAATATGCAGACAAAATGTCACTGGATGAACAAGACAAGCTTGCCCCTTTTATTTCTCCCTGTTAGCCACTTTCTATAACAAGCATATTAAATCAGGCAGGTTTTTTATCTAGCCGTATCGACAAAAGTTTTCTAACTAAAGCCACTTAACCCTATATGGAAACTCATAAATATTTGAAATATTTTTCAATAACAAAAAATAACTCACATTTATATAGTTGTCATGGCTTAACCCCAGCCAGCAGCTCAGCCCCACCCAGCCAATTGTTCAGTCCCCGCTGGTAGGATGGAGGAGAGAACTAGAAGTGCAAAAATGAGAATACCCATGCGTTGATATAAAGACAGTTTCAGAGGTAAAGCAAAAGCTGTGCACATAGGAAAAGCAAAACAAGGAATTCTTTCATCACCTCCCATTGGCAGACAGGTGTTCAGCCATCTCCAGAAAAGCTCCATCATGTGGAATTGTGACTTGGGAAGACAAATATCTTCTCTCCAAATGCCCCCCTTTTCCTTTTTCTGTCTCCAGCTTTATATGCTGAGCAAGACATCACATGGTCTGGTTAGCTGGGGTCAGCTGGTCCCCTCCCAATCCCTGTGCACCCCACACTACTCTCTGGTGGGGTGGTGTGAGGAGCAGAAAAGGCCTTGACTCTGTGCAAGCACTGCTCAGCAGCAACCAAAACATCCCTGTGCTATCAACACTGTTTCCAGCACAAATCCAGATCACAGCCCCATATGAGCTACTGTGAACATTAAGTCTACCCCAGACAAAACTAGCACAATAGAGTTGGAAGTGCCTAAAAGCACTTTATAAGCCTAAATAGAAGGAACAGATATTAAATGGAAGCATTTCAACTGTCACTGGACTGTCATCTAAGGTTAAATGGACAGTTTACTTCTCAACATTCTAGTCATTGCAGTGGCTGTCAGTGGTGTGGAGTACCAGAAAAGAAATACAAAATAGACTGTTATTAACAAGAGGGAAATTCAGTAAAAATGTAGCACACAATGTAAAATTCATATTGCTGAATTTGCTTTAATGCCTTTCACAGGTAAGTATGTGATTTGCACACTTCTTTTTTAAGTGCAGATATTCCCTTTCTCTCATTCAGACTATCCCTCCAGTAGAGCCTTGTCCTCAGCAGATACTTTCAGGGAATTTCATGTGGTTTTACAGTGCTTTCTTGCATTCTGTTTCATAAACCAGAGCTTCAACCTCTCTGGAAGGATTTCCTGCTTTACAGCAGGGCAGCATGATTTTTTACCTTCACTCCAAAACCACCCTGGAGAGATTCCCGTGTCCATGCGTTAAGTTTTGATTTTGGAAAATGCAATCAGATACTTAAGTTCTGACAATTAAAATATTACAGAGAGTTGAAAGTGTTATATAAATGTAAAAATGTACAAAGCTGCATGTGCTTATGTCACATTCAAATGTTTCTTATGTCATTTTACATTCCCAGTAAGAATGTAGGACACAGAGCAGTAAACTAAGCAAAACATGTATTTTGGTCATACATGAAATCCGTGTGAATTCCATGTATTTTGTAATCACTTAGCAGAGATATTATTATTGTTGGAATTATCAAAATATACACTTAAGAATGCATACATAGACCATTGTAATGGAATGAATCTCTCAATGTAAAACTGGAAGAATAATCTGTGGAGAGGTTATATATTTTCTTAAAAAATATGCTAATAATGTCGTGCTTTTGTTTGTTTTTTTTTTTTTGTTTTGTTTTGTTTTGTTTTTTTTTGTTTTTTTGTTTGTTTGTTTGTTTGTCAGTTCTGAAGCTCTTTCCTGCCAGGATTCAAGGTGAACCCCAGAACAACCTCTGGAACAGGACTGTCACCACTGCCTACACTTTACTTTCTGACGTGGTATCTAGACTGGCATCAGCTCTGCCCAGCAACCCCCTTTCCACGTTGCTTGCCTGCCATTCAGATCTCTACTCTTTGTCGCTTGGCATGTCTGACTGTAAAAGCAAAGTGCTAACTTTCCATCTTGACAATTTGTCAAAAGGCACATTAAAAAATAATTGGAGAGAAAGCACACAGATTTTTAAAATGTATTGAGTCATTTTTCTTTGATGCTTGACTGGGCAAGTTCCAAGACACCTTTGTCTCTGTTCTCAACAAGACAGAACTGCTACTTTAACGAAAGAGATATTACTGTCTCCCACATACTGAACTCTTGGGATTTGCAGTTGTTGGCCTTTGATTTAACAGCAAAGTCAAGAGGTAAAACAGACAACATTTTCAGGTCTGTCTTTGTGTTTTGTTTGCCTTTTTAAAAAATAAGTCCTTTCACACTGTTGTTTGGCTATACCAGAGGTAACCAAAAATAATACAGAAAAAAAAAAGCTTTTAAGACAAGTTATTTAAAAATATTTGTAAAATGAGATATTATAAAATTATTTGGTTTTGGAGCAAAATAGATATTCAAATACACTAGTCAAATGTCCTGCTGGAGGGAGATGTATTGTAGGAGGAAAGAAACCTCAATTCATTGTATAGAACGTGCTTTAACGAAAAATACAATGAAAGGACAAAACCATCCAAACAAAACCTGTTTATAGTAAAAGAACTAGAATGATTTATACCCACTGATAATTCAGCCTAATGTTGCTATTAGAAACGTGGGCATATATTAGCTCTGCTAATCACAACACCAACATAAACATTTAGTCTGGCTCTTCACTCACAAGGATTTATGAACACTCTCCTCTGATTTCTTTGTATCTCATTTTCATTAATAATTAGAATGGTCCTCAACAGTTTTTCATCGGGACACAGTAATCAGATATAAGAGTTTCCAGAGTGCATTTAAACTCTTGGCAAAGTAAAGAGGGGTTGCACAAAGCATAGCAAATATGTAGATTCAAATCATCCTTGTCTCTGACACAAAAGATATTAGTTCTTTTCTGGCTTCTCTGCAAAACAAATTTTGGGGTGGACATGTGAAAGATTTCTGTCCTAGTTAATGGGCTACAAATCAAGATATTATATAAAAAGCCATTTCGTTTCCTTCTCTTGAGATTAAACTTTGCATTACTGTTGTTGCATTCAATTAACTTAAAATGTATACTTAGCTAAACTAATTTGTTTTGTTTGAAGAACTACTACAGGTCATCAGAAGGAAGAAACACAAACTTCTGTTTCTAATCATGGAATAGGTTGCAAGCTCCAAGAAAATAAAGGTATATGGTATCACCATAACATAATTCTATAGAAACTGAAGGATTTTATTTCTTTACTGGGAAATTCTGAGTTATATTTAACTAGCAACCTTTTGATGGCAGAGGTATCTATTTTTATGTTAACTTACCAAAACCACTGATGGCATTCAGGTTGTGAAGACTAAGGAATAAAATTCTGTCTTTGATTTTTTCTAGTGTGCTTGGGATTTTGACATAGTTGGTAATCAGAGATTTTCTGTTGCTGAATATAGGAAACCTTTCTGCTTGCATGATAAAGGAAGAGAGGGAAGATACAGTAGGTGAATTGGCAGTGTAGACACTTACTGTTTCCAATCAAATCCAAATGCCATTTGCATAAACAGCTTGTGGTTTATATGGTGATCCCCTTGTAGGCCTTGCAGACAAAGATAAATGTAATTATAAGATTCACATTAGCCAAAGCCTCGATTTGTGCTGTTGGGTTTGGCACACCTACAGCCTCAGTAATATCCAAGACTCGTTCTGAATAGCTGTATTTCTTCACTACAGAGCAGGGCAGAAGAACAAAATGTAAATTCAAAACACTAGACAAATTCAAAATACTACACAAATTCAAAAAGCTATCATAATTAAAAAATGTTGGTGAATCTGTTCTTATTACTTATTCATTATCTTGGCTTTTGGTACAGATTAACCAGTGTCTTAAACTTTGAAAGCTGTTGTGGTTACTAAGTTATGTATTTATTTATAATTGTGTTTAAATGATTAATATGACCTGTATCTATATACTACTGAAGTAGTCTATATACTATATAATTGGAGCACCTCTCCTGTGAGGACAGGCTGAGGAGTTGGGGTTGTTCAGCCTGGAGAAGAGGAGGCTCTGAGGGGAACCTTATAAAAACCTTCCAGTACCTGAAGGGGCCTACATGAAGGCAGGGGAAGGTCTATTCAAAAGGGTTTGTAATGACAGGACAAGGAGTAATGGTTTTAAACTAGGAAAGGATAGATTTAGACTCAATATAAGGAAAAAAAAAATCTTTAATATAAGAGTGAGAGGTGATGGAGGCCCCAGCCCTGGAGTCATTCAAGGTCAGGCTTGACAGGGCTCTGGGTGACCTGACCTAGGTAGAGATGTCCCTGCTTGTGGATGGATGTTGGACCAGATGACCTGTGGAGGTCCCTTCCAGCCTAAAACATTCTATGATTCTAAGAAACGAGGAAAAACACTTTCTGATGGATTAAGTTCTATCTTTTCTCATATGTTGGCACACAGTAACTTTTTCAAGGTCTTGAACAATTGAAACAATTGATACATATCTGAAGAGCTCACTGGGCTTCAGCTACTTACTAGGTATGACTGTAAACTCTGCCTAAATTGTAGCTAGCTTCTTTACCATTTTTTTTTTCTGTGTTAGATCTTACAATAAGATTAAAAGACCAAAAAAAAGACAAAAAAAGACTGATATCCAAACTTTTTTAAAAAGGAAAGCAAATACCTTGAAACTATTTAAGCTCTTTTTTACTTCATAGCAGAATTAAAACAGTTTTGTTGCCTTTTCTGTTTAAAAGTATTTACCTCTTTTAAATAATGATATCAGAACCTATTTTAGTACTTTATGAAGGATCAATTAATACAATAAAAATTTTTCAGATGGACTACGTGAGGAACTAGACTGGACAAATTAACCAGAATCTAACATTTTCTGTTGCATATCTGTTAATTTGCATTCAGAGATTTGAAATTATTTAGCATCTGGGACTGAGGAGAGTTCCAGAATTTTAAAGACTCTATCTGCAGATAGATTGATATTGTGATAGCTTGAAAGGATTCTTAAAAGACTGGAAACTGGAACAACAAGATTGCATTGTGCTGTGATTGGGCTTTGGGGAATTAAAAGCCCAACCTTTCCTAAAGTGCTTAGACAGGAATGGTGGAGTCTTTATGGGTGTCAGGGGAAGGCCTTCTATTACCTCCTTTAAACTGGAGTGTTTATTTTGCCTACACAAGACTAATAAATTCCAAAGGGAATAATTACAAATAACCTGAAATTCAGTAACAGCAGATGTTTGCTTTCAACCCTTTTACAGCTATTATTGCCCAAGTTTAAAGTGCCTTCTCTGTGTGAACATTTTTAATTAATAGTTTTCTGTATGTGAACACATGGCCAGAGCTTCCTCCTAAATTCAGCAAAACTATTTTAAAGGAACAGTAACTATTGAATAAGATGTTGGTTTGGAATCTCCTGCAGATGGATAGGGACCTAAAATCTTTCAATACTTCAGAGACATTTGATAGCTTCTTGGGATTGAGCAGATGGTCTTAGTTTCCTGTGAACAGCTATTTTCTATCCACCCATCAGGCACTTATAAGCCAAGCTAAAACCTAAATGATCAATTTTTAATTTTATTTTCAGCATAGAAACAGAATTTACTTCCTTCTTCCACCAGGTGATGGTGCTGTCATGATGATTTTTTTGTTATTGACCCTAAAGATAGAATAAGTCTTAGTTTTCCAAAACTGCTGATCTAAAAAAAAAAAAATCCAATATTTTTTTGTAAACAATGAATCCACCTGCAAGAAGATTTTATGTTTCTTCCTGATACATGTATGCTCCCTAATTCTGAAGGTACAACAATGACAGAAAGGCTGAATTCACTGCAAAAAGTTCCCCTTATTTATTGAAGAGAGATATTTTTAGCCTCAGGTGTTTACAAAAAAAATTTATTCTGGGAAATCAGCAGAAGTCCTTGGTATTGACTTCTCTCCACTTCATAGGGGAACAATATGCACTTATGGGCAATAATTTCTCCAAGAAATATCAAAATGGCTCCTGAACTGAGAAAATAATCTGAACTGCAGATGAATTGTCACTTTGTCAACTTCCAGAAGTCTAAAAAATAAATGCTTTTTGGTTTTTCTAAGTATGTGTTTTCTTCAGTGATTCCATTTAAGATTTTCTTGAGCTGTAAAGATGAAATCAGACTGAAATGCCTAGATTTGGGGTTATAATGGAAATAAGACTAGAGATATGCTCACCTTTTGGCTACTGCATGGTTGACCTAGACCATATAACTGAAAGTCCATTTTTTCATATGATTAGCAAGCCTGACTGAAGTGTGAAATACAGAAGGAAAGGTCAATTTCTATATCTCTTTTGACAGGATGACAAAATCATGCAAAATATTTCATGGCAGCTTCAGAACTACCCAAAAAAATCAAGGAGACACGACTACATTACACTCATCTGATTAAAAACAGTCCCTGTAGACGTGTGTTGAGATATACTAAAGATGCTTCAGGATACAACTGCTCCATTGCTCAGTTAGCAGTAGTTGGCAGTGCCATAACTCCTGCTTTTTTTTTTGTATGTCTAATTAATGTAAAAAGGAGGACTCTCCAAAGATTTCAAAGATTTCATCTTCGTTAGCCTTCTCTCATATTCTTTCAGTCACATGAAATGAAAGCAAGTTGATCCTGGAAGACAAAGATTTAAGCAGAAAATATTACTGTCTGTTAAAGCTGAAGACAAATGTAATGACTTCAGTACCAAAGATCCACTTCAAGCTTTTCTTTACCCCTTATATTCCTTGTCCTGACTTCCTCATTCTAACCTAGACATTAATTGTTTTCATCTAAATTAATGTAGTTTCACTATCTCATGTTTTGTACAGTTTCTCTTTTTTGTCCAAGTTCTAAAGATCTCATATTTACAGCCTACTTACCTGGCTTTCTAAATTTGAGTTCCTTTTGAGGATCCTTCACAAATATCATTACGCAACATTTATTCCCCAGCTAATCTCAATTTGCTACTACTTTAAATCATTGGTTTTCTGTCCCATTCTTTCCTAATCTATTTTTCACTAGCTTTCATATCCACAATCTCTTACGTGATGTAACCATGAATACACAGAACACAAACTTTTACAACAGAAGGAACGGTCCAATAGTGGGTTGTATAAGAAAAATGTGTATGTGTATAAATAGAATATCACATTTACTGTGTTAATTTGAATCTCTATATCTGTGTATATACATATTGCATATGTGTTTTAAACTGAATTTTATATACACATATAGAACACTATATACAAGGTATATTTATATGTACTTAACATTGAAAATCATTTAATGGTTTTGTAGTCTTTGTATTATTTCAAGAATTACCCATAGAAAGCAAAAGTATTTTGATGATATCACATTACATCATTTTACATTTCATACGAAGACTCAAAATACTGTTTCTTAGATAACACACCGAATTCTTACAGCTCCTGTTTAAGACTGCAGTTGGTGTGTTTTTCTGCTAACATTAAGACTGTCAAATTAAAAACAAATGTTTGGAAGAAAGTATAAATTAGGATAAAAGCGGCAGCCATTCTTGAATAGTACTGTTTGGCCTTTAAGGTGTAAAATCATAGCAAGAATAAAGTAATTTTGACAAGCCAAACCTGCACACTGCATTTTTGATTATTTTTATAAAAAATTATTAAATCAAATTAAATGGTTGTGAACAGTGTACTTCCACTACTCTGATGACTGTCAGATCAGCTACCTTCACTGTTATTTTTGAATAGATGAGTTAACTGGGACAGAAGGTAGAAACAAAAACTGCTGAAGACCTCAGAATTGCAAATGGCATAAGCAATATTTCCAGTGTAGGTTGGATGTTGCTTTTCCCCAAAATTGCTCATTTGATGATTTTTGTTTTAAAATTTAGTTAGGCGATTGAATTTTTGCAATATTCAATATGTTCATTAAACATTCAGTGTGAATTATGAAAAATAATAAGAACCCTTGAAGTGTTGTAAAAACAAGCATTAAACATTTTGTTTACATCACACTTGCAGTACGTAATCTCAAAATTACATAAAAATAAAATTTAAAGAATTTCTACAGATGGTGAGGGGTTTTGTACAAATGCACAGAATATATTATAGTAATCTGGAAATTCTAAATCACTTTGAATAGGGTTTTTTTATTAGCTTTGTATTAAGGAACAGAGAAAGCACAGAAAAAGTTGGCAGGGAAAATCATAATTATCAAACGCCTTCTGTATGAAGATTAACTGACTAAACCCATGCTCCTCAGAAGAAAAAGATACGGAAGGCTAGAAATCATGAATAGGGAATAGCTGTTCATGGCAACTTTCCACACAAAAAATATTAATTGAAATGGGTATCCAAAAACTCAATGAATAAAACAACTGCCTTTTAGGTAGTTGTAGAGAGCAAGAAGGTATCCCCTGAGCCTCCTTTTCTTCAGACTAAAGAGCTCCACTTCCCTCAGACACTCCTTATAAGACTTGTGCTCTAAATTAGTGTGAATCTTGCACTTATTTCAGCATTTATTGATGATATCATCAGTTTTCTGAGCCAGCTGCAGGACATAGCCTTATACAGCCCAATGCAATTCATAACCATATCTGTTCTGATTCACAGAATATGTAGATTAACTTGTACTGCACTGCAGTGTGTTGTAGATGCAGAAAAATGACTATCTGTTAATTTATGGGCAGTGCATATTCCCTCACCAGTCTCATTTTTCATATGCACTTGGGTTACATACGTAAGTGGTTTATAGCAAGGTCTAAGTTTCTTGATCTCTCTGATCATGGCTTTGAGGTAATTGGTCTACTGGGACTCATCCCTGTGCAGATACAAAATGAAATTATTTTGGCCCTTTACTCCCAGACTTTTAAGACCAATTCTTAAAGCTATGAAATGCAGCTATTCCTAATGGTATCTAAGTTCAATTTGAAAGCTTATGGAACTAAGTTCTTTCAAAGAGTTTGGAAAGTCAAATATGAAAGGACAACAAAACTCTGTTAATCTACAAGAGAGTCAAGAGCAAATTGTTAGGCTTGTTGTTCTTAACAGTATAGTAATCTAGTACAAGAATTGCTTCCAATTCTAAGATGTTTGTGTTGCAAATATAAGGCTATGGCCAAAAATATTGCAATTATAAAGTAAAGGCTAGAGTCTTCCTACACTGACAATATCCCCATGTGCTCTTCTTCTACTCTCATACTATCCAGAGCAAGAAAAGGATTAAACCTTAATCCAGAAATCATACTACTTCAGTTGATCTAGCCTTGTACTGTTAATACACAAAGTACAAGTGTAAAAATATTTTCCACATCTCTTCTAGTCAGGTCTATGCAAAGGGGAAAAAAAAATAATAAATCCAAGCATTAGAACATATTTATTTCTCTTTAATCATAGAAACAAAAGTCCTACTTACACACCCTATGGAAAATTAATCAAGTCACAGGTCAAACTGTGTATAACAAAAAAGTTCAAGTCAAGTAAGATCCTTTGCTTGTGCAAAAATTATATGTTTGCACTACATTAAGGGAGTTGGGCACCTTATATATTTCAGGTTTAAAGTGGGATTTAGACTCCCATCTTCCTTTAATGGTTCTGAAGATTGGAGGTATGAAGATTACCAGCACAGGGCAGGATTCTGTAGTGAACTACTTAGGAGTAAATTCTGTATAGAGAAGTGCAGGGATGGCTGGAGCTTGACATTTTCAGTTGGATTTCTAACAGGGATGGATTACTATTTTCAGGCTGTGTATCTCCTAGTTTTCCAATCATTTAAATATAATAAATGTACTTTTACTACAATAGAATAAAGATTATAATTCAATGAAAAATGAAGCCCAAACAAACCTATCTTATTTCCTCAGAATGCCACCACTTTATAGAAAACTATTCATTCAAACACAGGGAAAAAAATGATTTTTTTTTTTTTTTTAATAAAAACCAAAACCAAACCAGTGAATCCTTCTGATTTTTCTTGTAAATTTCTCCAAGGTTTTCAAATATAAACATAGAATAATGAAAGATCTTTCACTTCTAGGGTTTTCAGATATCTATAATAAAACTATGCTTCATTTTAGCTGTTGAAACTCTGTTTCAGTGAAAGGCATCCTATTGCTGTCCAAAAACTGGGAGAAAATCTGTGCTAGAATTTCTTTGCCAGGATTCTGTGGCAGTGATCTGCCTGGAAAAGTAGATAGAACTCTTCAGTTCTTGCTTGACTGTTAACACTGGAAGCAAAAGGAAAACATCAACTGTGAAGTC
Source organism: Merops nubicus (assembly GCF_000691845.1). Lineage (NCBI taxonomy): Eukaryota > Metazoa > Chordata > Aves > Coraciiformes > Meropidae > Merops > Merops nubicus. Next base: position 2,873 of record NW_008621348.1, on the reverse strand, counting down.
AGTAATCATCTTCCAGTTGTTTCATTACTGCTGGTGTTCTAACAGCCAGAAATCCCACTGATTATTGCACAGAAGACACTTTTTTTTTTAGGAAAAAGGGTCACACCTGAGTCTAATACAAGTGCAAGAAGATAATTTGGTGTGTGAAGATGCTTGTCGTTCTTATTTCAAAAAACCTCTACCTTGTCACAGACCTCAGCCTCATAAATTGTTGAGGTAAAGGGTAGCAGCTCTGCACAAGGAAGAGGTTCAATTAAATGACATCATACTTCAAGAAATCATTACACAGGCAGAGTGACTGAGATGGTTAGTGTGAAACAGGGCTGTGTAGGAAAGTCAAAGACCTGTCTGAACTATGCTTGTCTCCGTCCCTTCAAAAGCCATTAGTGAGTCTTTAGTAAAGTTACATCTATGACCTGTACTTTATCAAGCTATTTTGTTAATTCTTTGTACTTTTCAAATATATTTTAATAGACTTGAAGAAAACCACCAGCTGTGTTTTTCTACAGTTTGCCTATATACATACTAGTTTATATGGAAAACAGAATTAAAGAGGACAAATGCAGGCTGAGTCTCAAAAAACTACTCTCACAAACAAGACTTTAACACGTTATTTGTAAACTGCTATGGCACCTGTCTTGAACTCTCACTTTAGATTTTGATTATTTTTCTGTTCATTTCCCTCCTGAGAGGAAGAAACCAACACTCACTGTACTGTGAGAAAAAGCTATTAACTGTGTTAATCATGATTCCAAAATTAACTTGCCAAGTCTTTTATTCACAAGCCAATACCTTAGGAGACAACTAGGTAACAATGACATTAGCCTGCAAGATAGATAAGGAGATAAGTAGGGTAGGATGGCACTGAGGAGACATGGGCAGAGCCAAGTTCTCTGTGAGGAGTTATTGTGCCATGAGAGCTTCATGGTGATAACTGAGACTGCTTTGAAAAATAAATCATTCAATACCATAGATCTTGATAGTATCCTGCAAAACAAATGAACTTCACCTGAACCTGGATCTGTTATCTTTCTAAAATTTGAGTTTGCTCTTTTTAAAATAATTAGAACCTGTGAATAAAATTTTGAAAGGGAGTGATTTAGTATGGTTTTGGAAATCTGAGTACCTATTCAGAAAACCAAACTAGTTTACTATGAGAAGAAAAAAAAAAAAAAAAAATCCCACTTATTATTTGTTCTAAAAGGTTGCAACACTAAACCAAAATTACAAGTCTGAGACTCAGTACAACATTCATGCATAATCTTTATTCTAAGGATAAATATACATAACTTCATTTACTTTCACAGACTGAAAAACAAGCCTCAGTGTGTGATACATTTGTGTATTTATAAAGCAAGCACACATGATATCACGGTGAAATTCCACAAATATTTTTTTCATTGGTAATAAACTTCTTTAAGACTGCCTCGTATCACTTATGCAGTTTTAAAGTGCATTTTGTTCATTCACTTTTATCAAACAATGGGACAATTTTTATTCATTAACAGAAAAGTAAATTTTGGCTTTTACTCTCTAGTTGCATGCAAGCTGAGAATCATTTGGAGACAGAAACAAAGATCTGTCTTTAATGCATATTTCAGATCTCCTTAGGGGGAAAAAACAAAAAACCTTCCACCTCCATACTCTGTCCAAGTAACCCACTAAGATAAAACCAGTTTATACTTGGGAAAATTACCATTTAAAATGAAGTTCATTGGACTAAATTTCATTTAGCATTTACATTCAGCTACCTCTGAAGGAAAAGCAAAACAAACAGTGATACATCAGGTCCTCAAGCTTTGAATGTTTTAGACTCTGGGAGGGTTATGCAGGAGGAGATTTTTAAGAAGGTCCCAGGGTCTGTTACCCACCATCTACCTACTTCCTACCCCATTAACATTCCCTGAAACAGCACATACCAGTATCTGAGGTACTGGTGACCATTGCAGCTTCTCGACTTTTCTCCTCCATTTATATTAAGGTTGCATCTACCTGCAGCCATGGTAGTATTTAATTTTTCTTGTTCTTGGCAACTTGAGATCTTTTCTTTTTTCATGGGGAAAGGAAAAAGAAAACAACATCCAGTGCTGTTGTACTACATTGTACAACAGCAAAAAAAGCACCTGGAGCTGTAAACAAATGCCTGTGCTGTTGGCTAGACCCTGGATGTGACATAACAAATTGCTGGACATGATAACAGTGTGAGAAGCAGCCACCTTACAAATAGTGCCATGGGAGATAGCTGGGCTGCACACATAGTTAAAGGAGTGGTATGTGAGTGGAAGTGTTATTCAGGGATATGGTCAATCAGTCCTGTTCATGGTCACTGCTGCTGGAGCAGACCCAAACCTGCTTTTCTGAGTATACCAGAAGTTTCTGAAGGTTTCTGAAGTTAGGAAGATAGGGATAGAAATAGGATAGGGAACTTTCCCCAGCTGGCAGGGGAGAACCCAGATGAATGGGCTGAACATGCATATAAGCGGTGCCCCTTCCAGATCTGACAGCATCAGCAGTTTCCTACCACTTTGTTCCATAGAAGTGTTATAGAAGTCACCTGCTCAGATGAGGCTGGACACACACCCAAGGAGAATGGACTTTCATATCCAGTTTAAAGTAACTCTTACTCATGGCTATTTCAGAGCAAGAAGATGCCTTTTTCTGCATGATAAAGCTAACTGAAAAACAGTTTCTACTTAAAAATGCAGTGGACTCCCTCTTTTTATAGGGCTTGCCCTATCAGCTTATCTCTAATGTCAAGTCACAGTGTACTCTCCCTCAAAGAAAAAAAGAAAATCATTACTGATTAATTGTGTCAACTTTTGCAGGAAATAAGCAATTAGAACTTGCACATAGGGGAAAAAAAAAAAAAAAAA
>NW_008621347.1:1264-2111 GCF_000691845.1 Merops nubicus | reverse complement strand
CCCCCGTCCTCTCCACCCCAAAGTAGCTCTTAAGAGATTAAGGACATATTGAGAACATCTAAAATCGTTAATCCATACAGGTGCGGATGACTACAGCCTAGGAAAATGATACTGGCTCTTTAAACCATAAAGATGTGTTTATAGGTTCATCAAGAGAAATTAAAGTTGGCTGTGAGCTCCCGAATCCTATTCTCTCTGTTCATTTTCTTCAGTTTCATTCTGCGGTTCTGAAACCAGATTTTAACTTGTCTGTCTGTGAGGTGGACTGTGCGGCTGATCTCTAGGCGACGCTCACGAGTCAGGTACATATTGAACAGAAACTCCTTTTCCAGCTCGAGAGTTTGATGCTTGGTATAGGGGCATCGTTTCTTTCTGCCACTTTTTGCCGTGAGCCAGTTTGCTGCATTTTCTCCTTTTGAATTGCCTAGTTTTGAGAAAGTAAAAAAGGGACGTTACCAGCGAGTGGGAGACAAAGATCTGGGGAGGGGAGAGAAGGTGGAAGGAGGCATCTGTGTGTGGGTGCAGGGGGCTCGCTCCACCAGCTTCGGGGAGGTCGAATGGGGGGTTGTCCTTTCGGGAACGTTGTGAGAGCTTCGAAGCGGTTTCCCAAAGGTCCTGTATCCGATCGGGAAAATCCGCTTCCGCTCGAAAAGCTCCGGGCAGCCTCCAGCGGGGCAGCGTGCTCCGCCGGGTAGTTCATCTCCGATCCCCCAAAACATGCTGTTACCCGCTCTCCCTCGGCTGCTCCGAGCTCACTGGTTCTGGGGAGCGGCTCGGTGAATGGCCTGGAGGCTTTTTTCCAACCCCCCCCCCCCCGACCACCCCCTCCAAAAAAAAACAACCGACG
>NW_008621347.1:350-1216 GCF_000691845.1 Merops nubicus | reverse complement strand
ACGCCCACCTTTCCTCCCCCTGCCTTCCCGGGGAGCTTCGTCCCCGGCCTCTCTTTTCCAATCATTTCGGGGGAGGAGGGAAAAAAAGTGGGGAAAAAAAAAAAAAAAAGAACAAATCTCCGTTCGCAAGATGTTTATTCCTATCAGTGGAACCGGCTGGGAAAGAGACAACATCGATCCTTCGGTGGCTCGGAGCGGTTCGTGATTTGGGGCTGGTTCTCTAGTCGTTTTCCGCTTTCTTTTATTGTTTTGATCTTTCCAACGGGAAGCCTGAAGGAGTTACAGGGCGTCTGAGAGGCGGTCGGAGAGAAGTGCCTGAACACTGTGCCGCCCAGGAAAGGGGACTTATTTTTTTTGCCATGGGGACCCGAAAGGGAAATAAATAAGCAAATGAATAAGTAACAACCCTGTTATCTAGTGTAGACGCTGAAGGATATTCGCAGTGCATTCATCAGTCTAATTTGATAGCAGTTCATAGATGGCACATTTCAGCGCGGCTGTTATTCCGAAAAGCATTCTGGATCGTAAAATATAACTTACCGCGTTAATAGGTTTATTTATTGGCACTGCCTATTGCTTATTTTGGATGCTTTACAAACATCTCTGTTATCTGGTAGGCACCCTCACATCACAGGGGAAAGATCGATCTTGTTTTTCTATATGTTTAAGCAGCATGCAGGCTAAAGTTGCCCAGAGCGGAGGCTCTAAGCGTTTTAAACCATAGGATGGACATTAATTTTTACGGCAACCCCATGCCCGAATATTACAAAGTTCAGAAGGTCATTCTGAGCAGCGTTTCTTGGCAGCCCTGCGGGGCAGCTGGGATTCTCCTTTTGCCACCGTGATCCTGAACCACTTTTTTTTTT
>NW_008621347.1:0-319 GCF_000691845.1 Merops nubicus | reverse complement strand
TGACCCCCTTTTTTTTTTTTTTTTTTTTTTTAAATGTTAAATAAAACATCACTATCATCATTCGCTTACCTACGGGCTCTTTCTCGGGAGAGGCTTTGCTGCTGTCTGACGGAGCTGGAGAGAGTTCCTCTGCGGTGGAAGATGAAGCCTGAGTCTCGTCCTCCCTCTGGGAGACACACGCCAAGGGGCTGGGGGAGCGCTCCTCGTCCTCCTTCCTCCCCGCGTCCGGGACCGGAGGCAAAGATGGAGGCGTCTGGAAGCGGCCGGGGTGCTGCGGAGGGAACGGGGCGGCCCCGGGCGGCCCCACGCCATAGCTCTT
>NW_008621346.1:44377-63251 GCF_000691845.1 Merops nubicus | reverse complement strand
TTTTTTCAGCTCTCCTGGAAGGTCTCAGAGGACAGGTTGAGGGCCTAGAAGACAGTGCCTTCAGAAGGCTGAAGCAATCCTTTAATTTCAGTAGCTGGTCACAGCTCAAAACAATGTGATTGTGCACAGGAGTTTTCAGGCAGTCTGAACGATGAAATCAGCTCCCTGATGATGGACTTGTGGTGAAGGAACTCCTTGATATTACCTCTATCTGTGTCTCAAAGCAGGCAGTCAGTAGTGTCCAAAGCTGTCATTGGTCCTTCAATCTCATTGCTAAGAGACATCTACATGCCCAGCAGTAGAGAGGGCTGCCTAACTGTGGGAAGAGTTTCAGGAGGCTAGTAAAGTAAGAGTTGGTAAACCACAGTTGAGAATATGCTAGAGAGCGAGGACCTTTCAGGAGCCTGGCACGCCTGGAGTTGTCTGCCATTCCTAAAGAAGGAGCCTTAGTTGTGGCAGCTCCACTGTCAACCCGAGGTGTATGCCATGGACATCTTCACATGAGGAAGACTTTATTCATTCATAAGAACCTTACTCAGCTACTGAGAAGTGTATCAGTGGAAGCCAGCATACTAACTGGAGACTTGCTGTATCCCAGTTCAGACCTCAGGACTACCAACATGCAGCTTAATACTTCTCACACTCCGTCCTGACTTGAGGATCCTTTGCAAATTCAAATACCACTTATTCCAAAAGTATTAACAACACGAACAATCGTGCCATCTCAGGAAGGAATGTCAGACACCCATTTTGCCAGGCACAAGTGACACCAGTATTCTTGGCTGCAGCCATTACCTTGCGAGTCAGCAGAGCCTAAAATTTAGCAGGCGATAAAGGCAGTCCTAGTTCTGTGGTTGACAAGAGTTCTACCTGTTCTTCTTCACTCATCTGGGCATTTGGTTTCATGTAATTAAACATGCCAACAGAAAAAAAAAAATAGGCCTTTGTCAGACTGACAGTTAAGACTTGACTTTAAACCATAACCTCAAGTGTGTTCAAAGCTGAAAATCCAATCTGGCTGACATGTTGTCTTTTAACACATGCCATAGTAACCCCAAATTAAAGGCAGCACTTATATTGCACCAAGCTAAATCACACACACTTTGGGAACTCTGGCATGTAAAGGAAGCAAAGGGCAACAGAAAGATGGTGTCAGACCAAATTTTCAGCCCTCTTTACTTGGTGTTTTCAATTTTACTCAGACATTCAAGGTTATATACATTTCATGGTTTAATTTCTGTTATTCCCTAAGGCACTGGTGCATATTTACCCACTAACTATAGTAATTCCTTTGAAACAAAATAATTTATAATAGGCATATTATGTTCCTTTCAGATTTATTGTGATCTGATCACTAGGCACGTCTTTAGGAAATCTAAAATCCTTTCAAGACTTTTACCTTGAGACAGGCTAAGAATGCACAATGCTTAAACACACATTCCTAACAGCTTACATTTTCTTAAGGTGATCCATTCTCCAAAGCCAGGAAATATATATATTAAAGTTAATTGAACATTAGCCACCTTTCAAACCTTAATTGCACCACTTGCTTGAAAAGGAAGAGTTTGCAGAAATGTTTTTGTAAATCAAGGGCACACTCAAACTGCAGACAGAGAGAAATAGGGAAGGTCAGGTTGGGCTGGACTGTCACTTAAGCATGATTTTGAGTTTACAGATTTAAGTCAGAATCGAAATGCTGGTTCAGTAATGGATGTTTTGTTCCTGTTGATGACCAGACCTCAGAAGTTTGTTACCTGAAAATAAGAAGGCTGCCTTTTTGATTGTATCTTGTATCAAACCCACTTTTTGATAGTTTGATCTCTTTTTCTGTGAGTTGGGTGAACTCTCAAGCAGCTCCCACCTATGTTCAGCAGAGCTATATCACCATAAGTCACCACACTGCACCACTTCTGCTCAGAAAAGACTTTCTGTAGCAGTGCTACACCAACCCTAATGTACACTGCTCCTGCTAAGGGATCAACAACAATAACTACAGTAGAGCAAGTAAGTGACAAGTGGTGGAAATTTTGGCAAAGTGCTAATGTAGTGGTTTGCTATGAAGAGTGGCTATACTCACTTCTTCCATGTCATGTCAGGCATTGTACTTCAATGGATGAACCTGAGCTGTGGCTAGTATGAGTCAGAGAAACTGTCTCACTGCCAACAAAATACATTCTGTCACCATTCCCTAGTGAAAGAAGTCACTTCCACCAACATCTTGTAATTAAACAGTACTCATATTGTAGCACTACCTTTCCTTACAGCTCCACTTGCTAATATCTGCTAGGATGTCTGTCGGTCGTGTTATTTTTTGAACATAAGTTTCTAATTGTAATGATTTCAAGCTAAAGCTTGAAAACATGAACACTGAAGGTTATGATGCCACCAGTTAAATTAAATAAATCCAAATATTTGCAACTTTTAAATAATTTCTATAATCCTTTACATACCATCCTCCTTACCTTCTTACTCCAAATCTTTCTTTTAAAACCATTCTTCTCTAAACACACACTTTACAGCATGTGATTGTTTGCTCTTTTTTAGAGGGATAAGATTTTGATACTCATCAGAAAAAAATTAATAGGCAGGCTAGAGAGTACATATTTCTGACAAAACCAGCCAGGTTCTCTGCTGATGTTTCCCCTAGGTAGTGAAAGTTAAACCATAGGGGTGGGTAAAGGTGATTCTTTAAAATTAACTGAAATCCTATCCAGTGGTTTGATTTTCCAGACGTTTATATATTTTGCCTATTTGCTCCATACTCCATGGCACAGAAGGAAACCTTGAAGCAAAATTCATTTCTGAAAGCATCTCAGCAGTCTCATCATCTTTTCTGCTGACTACTTGCCCAACTAGGAAGGATGTTATCATCACCCAACTGGGAAGGGTGTTACCCTCAACAGCCAAACCAGCAGCCAAACTTCTCCCTCTGCTACCACATCACACACCAGAGATCAAAAGTGCCAGACAGCCAGGGGGAGGAACAAGTCAATGCACTCACCCATAACATACGGGGTGAAGAAGGGAGCGAGCTGACGCAGGAACCATGCCACAGGAGGTGGAAGATCCAAGGCAATCAGTCCAATTATATAGCATTTTCCCAGAAAGAGACTCATCAGCTTGCTCTGGTATCCTGGGAACTCCACTTCTTATGAAGAGTCAGGGAGCCCTTTCAATAAGCAGAACCACAACACATCTCACACACTATGCAAACAACCCCCCTGCAAGCACAGTCAGCTCTTACAGACATGGTCTCTTGCCCTGCCTCCAAGTTCATGTGCAAGGTGAGGGCACCTGGTGGTGATCATTTAATCAGTTCCCACCCAAGGCTGGCCAGACCCTGGGTGACAAGCAATCAGGAGGGTCTTTCTTGCCTGGCTGTGGACATCGTTCATATGCCAACCCTCATACAGGGCTGGGGGTTTAACCCCAGCACTTCACTATCCCATACTTCTTCACTCACTGAGCTGCCCCTGGTTGCTTCATCCCTGATATTCTGTGGTCAGCAAAGAGAAGAAAGCAGCTTAGAAAGGGAATTGATAGGTTTTGGTGCTATGCAAAGTTCTGTGGTGCTCTTTGGGGCATATATACTAAGTGTTGGGGGGTAAGAAGGCTATGAAAAAAAAACAGGGGAATAAGAAAAGGCAGAGGACATCAAGCTGCTGGATTAAGGGGAAAAAAATGGAAGAAGCAGGACTGCTCCATGATCCTCACTCATGGCTCCACTCTGATTACCTAGATTTCAGATGTAGACATGGCTAGGGGTGCCTCAGCTTGCTGATGTCCACCTTGGGGTATTTCCTAGTATCCTAAATAGATAAACCATGTTTATTATCCAGGTAAAGGATCTTCCTACAGTGGAATCAGACTGCCAGCCTAAGCAAAGGACCTTACTCCTCTTGATATTAGTGAGAGATTTTCCTGTTTAGTTTGGGTTTGGCTGGGTTTTTGGTTTTTTTTTCACTAAGCAGTAATAGGGACCTCATTAAACTCTAATCAAAGTCCACTGAAACTTAGACTGACTTTGTGTAGACGCTTCGCAGACAAAATTAAATACAGATATATAGATAGACAAATATAGAACAAACAGCAAGTTTTTGGCTGGGATCTGAACTTTCATTACAGATAGGCACTTCCAGGTTAAACAGAAGCAAATGTCCACCCCTCCTCCTTCTTCTATGCAGCCCTGTGGGATAGGGCATAGCCTAACCTTACTCCAATTTCTCTATTTTCAGCTGCTGAGGGACAGTGAACAGATCAGGAAGCCTGTTATTCCAAATCTGAAATTCCAAGTGCATTACTTGTTCAAATTAAGCCATGTGATACTGTTTTAGTTCATTGATTTGACAACTGTGACATTTAAAACAATGTTTCTGATACAGAAACTGCTGGAAAAGCAAATGAAAAATGTCCCCAAAGCAAACCATTGTGGAAAGTAAGCACAGCTGGACCCTACTTCTTTAATAAAGTGGAATGAATATTCCCAGAACCGATTTTCAGTATTTAGCCGTGTTTTTAAATTGCAAAACTTTTGAACTTGTATGACACCTGGGAAACATACCATCCTCACTCTCTTCCCAGACTGAGTATTTCAAGAACTTTTCTTGTCTGTATGAAAGAAAAGCCTCCAAGTTCAAGCGTGATTATCCCTGTTTTTCTAAGTGTAAAGTTTAAAGCCACAAGGCACAGAACTTTGAAATAATTTAAGCAGCTAATGGTACAAATATTTGTTTACTGAGATTTTCAAAAACTGCCAAAGCCGTTCTAAACATCCCAAAGGTGCCTTTTAAAGTGTTATTATCTATTTGCATCTCCACTTTCTGCCTTGCCATCTCGTGTCCTCTATGCCAGACTAAAAACTACTTCACTTCTGCTTTCCCCACCTACGTCTCACCAGATTGACTGTACCTTTGCCTGGATTTCCAAGACCATTAAAATACACACCAACAGTCAGTGAGGGATATTGTTGTACAGCTTGATCACATAAGCAACAACAGTCTAGTGTACCCGTAAGATGGAAAGGTCTCATAAAAATAGAGAAAAAAATATAATTATGTTTTCATTCCTCCTAGGTGAAGAGGCTGGCGTGGAAGTTCAGTTTTCACACTCTCTCCCTGCCCAATTTGTTGGCCAGTCTGTTCTTCCTTCCCCACTCACCCATGAGAAGTTGAAAAGGGCAGAACCCAAGCAGCACGAAATGGGAGTGAGGCTTGTAAAGACAATGAAACAAAATGAATAGACATAGGTAAAATAACCCTAAAACAATGACAGCTCTCTTTATTGTAAAAACCGAGATGATAAAATGGATAGTAAAACTTTTAATCACCTCTTTACCACACTGTGCAAGACTGCTGCTGTCAGGGCCCTGCAGTCAAGCCGTGGCCAGGCTGAGCAGGTTTTTTAGAGTTTCATTCTTCATCTGCAGATTTCAGGAATGAAAGCATTGTTCCTAGGAGAGGAAGTTAAAATTTAAATTGCCCAATTTCTTCCCTTAGGCTGGCATAAATCAAAAGTATCAATTGAGTTAGGCTGGTCAGAAAAGAGCTGAAAATCAGGTCTGTAATCTTTAAAAGAAAATGCATTTATATTGTATATTACTCAAAAATTATTTTTTGTTGCCTCCATAAGACAACCATAAGAAAGGAAGGGAAAATAAAAAGTTCAAAGTACCGCACAAGGTTTCATGGTCTCTTTTTGGAGCACCAGTCAGTCCTCAGACCTAAGATAAGATCTTCCAAGGCTGCAAAGGACTCCAGATTTAAAGGAATCCCAAAATCGTGGACAGAAGCCCAGGGTCCCTACAGCTGACCAAGAAAAAAGGGCAGACTTCCACCACAAACTTGTCAAACTTGAAACATTTCCATGAAGCATTTCACGTTCAACTAATTGTCCTTTTCTGAGTTTCGTCCTGGCTCTACTCAGCTGGCCTGTAGTTGTGCCAGAAGATTTCTGTAACTGAAGAAAAGGAAACCCTGAATCAAACCCTTCCAATTTTAGACTCAGATGATCCACAAAGCCCTGTCAGAATCTGGCCTGAGGGGGTATTCCAGCTCTTCATTTGCCATTTATAATATTTTCCCCTACATTTATTTCAAAACCACAATCTTTCTCCTCCTTTAGTGTTGGATACATTTCATGAAGTGAAAGCCAGCTGCCACTTCAACTGATGAAGTCTGCATCTCTTTCTAAATTAAAGCTGAGAGTAGACCACAGCATGCCTGAGCCAGGCAGGGATGAGAGGGATGCTTAAATGAGACGGATGGTTGTGGTAGAGAAGGGACAAGTCAAGAGATTTAGGCTCTATGCTTGTTCTCAGGCTGGTGATTTGGGACAAACCACGCCCTTTATCAATAAAAGGGAACAAAATCACCCCTCTCTTTGCTGCTCTGCTGCTCCACAACACAGGAATGGGGTGAGAAGAAGAAGGTATTTGTCTGGAGCATCCATCCACCCTATAGATCCTGGAGCTCACACCCAAACATTATGCCCAGGCCACGCTGCCACATCCAAGCAGCAGCCCTGCTGGGAGCACAGCGAGCTCCAGGCTGCTGCTGTAATGTCTGACAGGGCTGGTAGGCAAACTAAGATGGATTTGAAACTTCTCCTCCCAACACAGGAGCAAAAAAGATTAAAACAAATGGGCAACAGGATGGCTAATATTGCTGCTACAATCCCTGGCAATAGCAGCTGTAATGGAGTCAGCCTTGGAGCCAGGTGGAGTGGTGCTGTTCCTTTATTCGTAGTAATGATCAGTGTTAACTATTTGTCTGCTGAATGCCTACAGGTCCTTGTCAAGGATCAGGCCCCCACTATGGCAAGCCCTGAATACAACCTAATAAAAAGCTGCCATCCTCCTGAGCTTGAAATTGAAGCACAAGTCAAAAGACAATAAGTGAATTCTGCAGAGAAACAGGTGAACCTCAGGGTAAGAATGAGACAAATGTGTGATGACATGGCCTGAAAGTGGCCAAACAGTTACATGCAAGAGGATGAGAAATACAGCTATTTCTGTTAATTTGAAGAGTCCCTCAGACAGTCTATCCAAGTTAAAGTTGCCAGGTCTCTTGATGTTTTTTCAGAGTTGAAGTCCCCCTCCTGGTAAGCAGCTGCCAGGGAGGCAGGGCAGAGGGAGCCTCTCTCTCGAGGTGACGTGAAGTGAATGTGGGAGCAGCAATGTTGATACCTAAGGCTAACTCTCTGCACATAGTCCATTTGAACTGCATCTTCCAGAAGCCAAACCAGACTTCCCAGGCAGCTAATAAAAGGGATTTGTCTTCTGAACACACTGGCTGCTGCCAAATGGCCACTGAGGACTGAGCAACCAGTCCTTCCACAGGCTCGTGCTCTTCAGAAAATAATGATGGCTTTGCTGTCTGACCAACTCTCTGCTGAAATGGGAAAGGCTCCATACTTGTAATAGGAGCTCAGAGACCACGGTAATGAGTACGGTATAAAAAATGATAGATAGGTGGAAGGACAGATATCTCTTTATCATTTCTCTGAGCCATCCAATTTCCCCAGGCACAGAGTACACCCCGGAGATTTGGGTTTAAGGCAGGGAAAGCTTAACACGATGGATTGAGTGTTGTGTAAATATGTAAATAAAGAATAGCTCTTTAATTTTTTATGAGTAGTGCATTTTAAAGCCCTGCTTTGGCCTCCTTACTCAGGCAAAATTGCCACCTAACAAAATGACAGTCATACCTGAACAAACAAAACTACGATCTGCACATAAACCACCTGTATTAAAAATTAACTAATGAAAAAATATTTGGATAACATTATGAAAAGCAAAAAAATTTGTGCTGAACATCAGGCAAAAGATTCCCAGGGTATGAAGTGCATCAGGCTGTGGAAGATTCTCTTCACAGGCCACATGCTGTGTGCTCACGTGCTGGAGTCTCAAATAAACAAGCTTTGCACGGGGAAGCTCAGGGGGCCTGGGGGCAGGCGGAGTGTCAAAGCTGCCCTGCTGCCACGTGTGACGTGTCTCCAGGCAGTCTGTGCACCGTGCCGTGGCAGTGGCACCGTACAGGGCCCAGCTTTTCAGCAGCAGGGGTGGCACCCAGGCATCCTGAAGATCCCGGGCCCTTGATACGCCTACTGGGCAGGACTGTCAAGACAGGGGGTTAAGCACGCAAGCTCCCAAAGTGGAAGCTGCAGTGGCACCACACTGGCAGTGATCTACATGGCTAAGGCAGAGCAATGTATGGGACTGGGAACAATCCTGAGCTTGTAGAACCAAAAGCTAGACAGTCTGCTCACAATCACTCTATTCCCCATCCAGGACCTCCAGCAAGATGTGAAAAGTTTTACTAATCCATCACCACCATTCAAAGGAAATCCATTTTTTTGTTTTCAGAGCTCTGGTTCTTCTTGCATTTAAAGTAAATAACTAAATCTCAGAACTGTTTTTCTGCAAGAAGCCCAAGTGTAAATATCATTCACGAGGTGAGACTTTGCCATTAAAAACATCCTTGTTTTGTTCATACCACCAAAAGACACAGTGTTCTGCCTAACTAAAGGTCACCACACAGCACAAATTTGAATGCTTCTATCAGCAATCCCAGACATTTCTCACAAAGCCTGTAACCCAGCCAGTAAACATATCTATATACATGCATATATACAGATATTTATATACGCACACATGCATATAAGGAAAGAGGAAATGTTTCCTTTAAAAACGTGACCTTGCTGTTTGGCACCACTGTTTAAGAAAGGGATTATTAATGAAGTCAGCAGAAGTGCAGCCCTGTTTGTTAAGGCAGTGAAAACACCCTTTCCTCCCCTTTTTTTCAGCCAAGCTGAAACCCTCACACAGGATCCACACTCTTGCAGTGTTTAGGTGTAAATAGCACCCGGTGTGTACAAAGCTCCCCTTTCATATTCATTACTGTCATAGCTTTGAAAGGAAAAAAGCAGAGGTCATTTATTAGAGGTTACTTTTCATGCAAAACACCCTGTGGTTGCTGTCATTCAGAACTACTTAGTCTACGCCCTCAGTCATCTATTAGCAGGGCTTCAGGTCATAACCTTTAGTGGCATTTGGAATCCCAGAACCTCTGATTAGTGCAGGATTTACATATCCTTCAGTAAAAAATGCTCTGCTATAGAAAGGCATGAAGTGTTGTAAATTTGTTTGGCCTTTTGTCTGGAATACATATGAACTCTGCATTCAAAGTAGGGTGCATTAAACTATATTTGTTTGTCATGTTATAGCTCCTTTATTAACGTGGCATCAGTTAACCCATTAAAGACCAACTGCCCTTTCAAAGTGGGCTCATAATTGAGCACAAAGAGGAGGTGGGCACTGTTGCAATTAATAAGTTCAGATTACATGAGCCAACTGCTTCTGGTTCTTTAGGCCTGTTAAATTTTTCTCAGAGAAGTAGCCATGCCTGTACCAGGATTGATTTAATGGTCTCTGCTGGGATCCATATCATGAAATTTTACTGGAAGGTGTGAGAATCTACTGAGTTGTTGCCTTGGCAGATGGTAGCAAGGTGTAACCAATCATGTACTTTTTGAATTTCAGTAGCAGAGAAACATCATTCATTTAGAATACAAGATCAATACACGTTATTTTTTTGTTGCTTAAATTTGGAAGTAAGACCAAATTACACCGTTCTTCTAACAGAAATGTCATTAACAGGCATTAGCATGACTAATTGGTTGATTTAGCTCAGCAGGGAGGATTTGTCAAACAATGCTAAGCTGGTTTCCCAGATACTCGAGCACTTGGGGTACTCTTTTACATTCTCCTGTATATCAAGGAAAGCATTTTAAAGGGTATAACATTCACGGTGCAGAACTAGTATCAGTCACTTGTGAGTTTGAGAAGATCTCAACTGAACTCAAGTTCCCCAAGTCATACACAGTGAAAGATCACCTATGTTTAATTCAGGTTGGTTAAAACTCTCTTACCTGGATGTGAATTCCAATAGTGATGAAAGAAGTGGTAGCCTTGTGCAGTGAGGGCTTCTCTGTACCATCACAAAACTTCACTAGGATGTCCAGGCCTCAGAGTCAAACAAAATTCCAGCTGGAAGATCATTCAGCCTTTGGTCTTCCTGCTGAGGTAGCTAATTCAGATGTCAGTAAGTAGACAGCAACCAGAATACCTGACCAGGGTATTTTCCACACAGACATTTTGAGTTTAAGTGGTTATATATAAAGCCGGAGATGTTTTCACTCTAGGTTTTCCAAAATAAATATTAGGTCTACCTCCTTACACTATATGAATACATGGCCATGCATATAGGCTGGTGGACATCTTTGGCTCCCAGTTGCTTTCAATTTACAATCCAGTTGAGAGGTCACATTTAGAAGTCAGACTCAAAGTCCCATGTTCAACGAGCAACCTCAGGCACCTCCCAGCCAAGTCCAGCATTATTTCTGGACATTTCAGTGTTTCATATACTCAGATGTGAGAGGATGTCCCTTCATGTCCCGTAAATATCAACGAGAGATAAAGTCTGGAGGGATGTTCCCTGCATGGACAGAGCTTTGGCAGACTAATTTATTGTCCACAAAGAGGATATCACCTCTGCAGGTCTATGGCATGTCTTAGCATCCAAACAGTTGTCCAGTTCTGTAGGTACTCTTGGACCTGCCTGCAACAAGTTGAGAATGTGTGAATGGCCTGGCCTCCTGAGTATAAAACCTGACTTTTAATGTCACAACTGTGCATTGTTTCATCCAGAGGCTGCAGTTCTGGAGGAAGGAGGTCAAGCATTTAAATGTATCTCCTGGTTTAAATTAAACTCAGCCATAAAGGGCAGAGAGGCTCCACATTTGGGTGATTTGCTGCAATTGCTTGGAACCAACCCACCCTCCAGGGGAGCAGAAGGACACAATCTCACCTTTAAATTGGCAGTGATGGAGAAAGACTGCCAACACATGAACTGTATCTGAGGTGATAGTAAACTTGACTTTTTCAATTCAGGAAAGTATTTCAAGGCATTAGAGGCTGAAATTGAGAGCACAGATCTAGTCATACCCTAAGAAGAAACCCTGACCCTTTGGCTTTATCTTTCGTATCACAGAGGAGCAAAACCTTTTCAATCATAAGAGACATCAAAAAGCCTGTGACAGGCAGAAGGCTGGAACACCTACCTAGGAAATGTAATTTTCTTGCAACATCAGGTTCTGGCACGAGTACCTTCATTGATCAGGCTTCATAAGCCCCTGGGGTTACCAGACTCAGCAGGGTGGAATCACGTGTGCCCCATCTTATTTTGCCTTTCATATATCCAAGTGCACAGCAGAACCAGAGGAAAGACAGATTATCAGAAAAGGGTAAGACACAGAGCCAGCAATCACATAAGCTCAGGAGCAAAGCTGAGGACATTTCCTAGTGGGAATCTGAGGTGGACCACAGGACATACTGAAAATAGCATCAAGGATCTAGTCATGTATCCCATTCACGTTTTGATAGCCTGAAATGCTCCTAATTCTCCAACACTGTACTCGCAAGTTGTAGGAGGCAGGACGCTGCCAGGTGAACATATCAGGTACACCTGACCCCCACAGAGAGAGCTTCGAATGCACAAGAATTATCTCTACCAGTCATCCAGATGTGGCATTGCCCCAGCACACGTTAATACCTAGAGAAAATAACACATAAAAAGTGCATCAGTAGGTGTCGAGGTTGCTCTACAGGGACACAGATGAGAGCTGTTTTTCTGAGTTTTCATGGGATTTCAGAAAAAAAGCATCAGTCATCCCCTGATGAAAAGAAACATCATGCATGGGACAGTGCTCGCCACCAGCAGAATAAGAGTCCTGGAGGACATATCAAGGGTAAGGATGGATTAATAATGGGAAACAATGAAAAGTAATAGAGAATAGAAAGTAAGAAGCAGTAAAAGACAGGGAGGAATGGGATCAAAGCAGTAAAACTACTTGGAATGCAAACTTTCTCACACGGTTGAACAGAACAGATGGCATATGGACACCCCTTAACTTACATGGCTGTTTGTCAGTTTCATTAGGGCTGGCCTACAGACATCTCTGGGCCTGACGGCTTCTGACTGCCTGTGGCACACACATTTGTTCTAAGTTCAAATTGACAAAGGGAGCAGCACTCCAAAGCAGAGATTTTTTTTGTAATACGAAAAAAGAAAAATTGACTGATACCATAAACTCTGTTCCACATATGCCAGTGATAGAAAACATGACTACCTCCAATGACTTGCATGAGAATTTGCTTTCTTTTACTAGTTAAGCAGTTAATCCTAATTCATCAAAGCCTTTACACCAGCTTTAGACTGTTGGACATGAGCATGTCTCTAGCCCACCTTCAGTTAAGACAGAACACAAATATTTTCCTAAATTAAAAGCCAAGGAAACTATCTGTTTACACAGAAGTCAGAGAACGCTTCGTGATCAGCTTCAGTGAAAGAAGACTGAATCTGATGTTGCACAGTTGCAGGTTGTATTAAAAAATGGAAGTGAGAAACAATTTTATTAAGATTAATATTGTATTTGTTATCTCTTCCTCAAGTAAATCCTCTACCCTTTAACTATTTTCCTCAAAACTTAGCTATCTAAAAGTACAATATTCAGGAGAATATTTGCTATATTGTTCATGCTTAAGCTGAAGATGATAAATAAAATTCAGTCCCTGCTACTGAACAGGAGGAGCCACTGTTGTGGTCAGAACTGAGAGGAGATGACACCAGATCCCTGCCACATCCCAGCAGTTACTCACACAGTTTTGAGGTAGCAGTCACCCACTGTGATTTAGTTAGATGAGACAATTTTAGCTTCTGTTGAAACTTGAATGTGAATCACATAATCTCAGCTAAAGAAGGAAATAAAATGAAACACTATTTTAGTGAACTTTGTACCACAAGTGAAAGCCTTGTGTTTGTGTATACAGATACATGTATCTCCCTACATGCATATGGCTTTTAGTGGATTATTCTGGTTGTATGCCTTACAGCTGCAGCACATTCACTGTGTTTAAGAATGCTGCAACCCTCCCCTGTATAGGAGACAGTGACTGCAAGAGCAGAAGACACATCCACATGTTCTCCCCTCTGCTTTTCCCCTCTGCTTCAGTACTCCTGCACATCCTGACACTTGCTTAGACAAGGTGGTGTGATATTTTTCCCACTGCACAGATTAACTCAGTTTATTACACCACTGTTCTTCAAAACTCTCCACCCCTGCCCATGTTTGCAGTGCCTGTGCACCACGGTGCCTTCAGCTACAGCTCTCTTCTGTCTTAGGTGCTTGTGCATTGACCTTATCAACTTCCCTTGGAACGATAACCATAAACAGCACTTCAAACACCAGATTTATTTTAAAGTGAAGTGATCAAGTGCACACAGCATGACCAGGGCTCGGGGAACGTGGTTGTTATCCCTGGCTCTCCCACTGACTGATTATCAAGACCTAGGCAAGTCACTGACTCTCCCTGTGCGTTACGTGCAGCGCTGACATGTGTCTGTCTTTCAGCTTCACAGTCTTGGAGACAAGGAGTGTTTTTTTAACAAGGCACAGTAAGGCCTTGTTAGTAGCTGGGATCTGTAGCTATTATGGCAATACCACAAATGCTGTTAACATTTTATAATTAAACACTGCACTGCAAATTAATTTAGTGCCTGGCAGTCAAATAATGTCAAAGGTCCCTGCCACATAATCAAGGTTAGATTTCACTGAAAACACTAACACAAAGGAAGGCACTTGAGTTTGGAAACTAGAGCAGACTTGAGATACAGACTCAGTGATCTCTTCCTCCCCCTCTACTCTGCCCTAGTGAGGCCACATCTGGAGTAGTGTGTCCAGTTCTGGGTTCCCCAGTTCAAGAGAGACAAGGAACTACTGGCAAGAGTCCAGTGAAGGGCTACAAAGATGATGAGGGGACTGGAACATCTCTAACAGGGAAAGGCTGAGGGACCTGGGGCTGTTCAGCCTGCAGAAAAGAAGACTGAGAGGGGATCTTATCAGTGGTTATCAACATCTCAAAGGTGAACATGAAGAGGTCAGATCTAGACTCTTTTCAGTGGTGCCCAGAGACAGGACAAGGGGCACTAGGTACAAACTATAACACAGGAAGTTCCATCTGAACATAAAGAAAATCTTTCCTGTGAGGGTGCCAGGGCACTGGAACAGGCTGCCCAGAGAGGTTGTGGAGTCTCTTTCTCTGAAGATATCCAAAACCTGCTTGGACATGAACCTGTACAGCCTGCTCTAGGTGAACCTGCTTTAGGAGGGGGTTTGGGCTGGAAGATCTCCAGAGGTCCTTTCAGTTTTGTGCTTTCACCATTCTGTGGTTCCCTGACTTGCTTGCCTTCCTGACAGACCAGCATGCAGGGGGGTTCATCCATCCTGCACCGGGCAGTGGCTAGCCTGCCTGCTGGGATGATGAGCTCAGGCTCATGGTAGCCACAGGGCTCTCGGTCAGCCAAGCACATGGGGCAGCATGGGTGCTTCTGCCTGAAAAACAGGTTGTGTAGAAGTCAGCTGACAGCTGAGTGAAGCTGCTCAACAGAGCAGGCTCTGGACTGCAATACCATGTCCAGCTGGGACTCTGCTGTCCCCTCTCACAAGGAGGAGGTTGCAGCATCTAGGCAAACATCTACTGACCTCATTTCAAGACACAAATCTGCAGCAGAGACGAAGTGAGTGACAAACACCAAAGGCATAATTTCCCCAGCAGATGCATGTAGAATCTGTAGGCGTACACACATATTGTACAGCAGAACTGGGACCTAAACAATTTGTGTGCAGTGATTTTTGCACTAGTCTAAAGCTGTTCAGCTCACCTCTGAGATCTCGTAGCAAAATTCTTTTAAAACTGCTCTATGACATGAAGTGAAAAATCCCTGCTGAGGTATGTCTATCACAAGGGTCTCTAACTCTCTGAACTTTCCTGGTAAAGCATCCAACAAGAAACACATTAATGCCACTTTTAGTCATTGTCTCATTTTCCAGCTGCTGGCAATGGACACACTGTGCCTCAGCCTGCAATGATAAAACTAAAACCATACTCTCTGTTTATAGGCCTCTGCTCTTCGGAAGTGGTGACATCTATGCCAAAATAGGCCTTTTTTGGCTAGAGCTGGAAAAAAATGCACCAACAAGACACTTAGCTGAAATGTATTTTATCTCAAAGAGGTGAGAAGGATTTCTTTTTTAATCCCATAAACAGAACAGTGTCTTTTTATTAAATACTTAAGATTTACAAGGAAAAGAAAAAAACAAAAAAAAAACCACAAAACAACAAAAACAAACAAACAAACAAAAACAAAACAAACAAAAACAAAAAACCACACCAGTTCTATACTGGGTTTGGTCTTTCTGTGTCATAGAATGAAAATCCCTTAAATACTTTTAGTAGTAGGTGCTGCTCAGTGAAATATCTTCTCAAGTGTTTGGGTTGAGGTTTTTTTTTTTTTGGAGGGGAGAGGTGTGAACTCAGCAAACCCAGCCAGAACAATGTATTTATATACTAGGTATGAGCAAACCAGTGCTTCTGGAACTGAGACTACCTGGTGAAGACTAAGGACAAGGCTGTAGCTTACAGTAGGGAGGGTCTCTGTTCCCACGAGTCTCACACATTGCCATAAATGACCATCTGAAGGGTTTTCCAGAAGTACAATCTTCAGTTAATGGACAGCTGAGATAGTGGGTGGCATTTCAAAACAGGGAGATATCATGGTCCCAGCCTGATGGATTCCAGCAACACATGGCTGGTGGGAGAGCCCCCTGAGTTACTGGGCTGCATGTATGTCTGCTCTAAATTATACCAGTAATGAACCCACTCTCTCCCAGGAGCCAAGGTTTGGGAGACCTCAAAAGATACAGTGAAGTTAGGGTTGCTGTGCCACTCACTGCCCCCGGCTGCATGTCAAATTGTCCTTGGCTAGCACCCCCCTACCAACCAGAGTAATTTTAACGCGTGATATCCACCAGGGCTCCCCTGCATAAACACTGTGCTATATTTATGCCTCCTTGGCATAAAAACTACCCACAAATTCAAGCCCAAAGCATGCAGAGAAGAACTTCCAACTGCTATTCAAATGCAAACAATGATAATACCCAGGAATTACCCGTTTTGTTTTCCCCGTCACAGTCTGGCTGATTGGGAGGTGAGGATAGCAGAAGAGAGAGCAGCAGATGTTTCCAAACCTCCCGGCCAAGCTGTCTGGAAGATGTTTCACATCTGGGAAGGAAACCATTCATGTACAAACTGCAGTAGTTACTTAATCCCTACACCCACAGAAAGCTGGAGAAGAGCTGGAAAAAGCTGAGACAGTTCTGTTTGTCCATAGTGAAAGCCCCTATTTTGGCAACCCAACACTGAGCCTAGGCTGAGATGTATTGTTTCCTTCTTACCTTGCCCCTCTCTCCATTCCCTCACCCCCAATTTAAACTGGAAAACAGTCAAATGTTTTTCTTAGGTCTGCAAGTCTAATTCGTTGTGGGCTTGGGTTGTTGGGTTGTGGGTTTGGGTTTTCTGGTTGGTTGGTTGTTTTTTTTTTTTTTCCCCAATGAAAATGCCTAGTTATGTGTAACATATGGGTTTTATAAAAGTGGCTGTGTATTAAAAGTGAAACAGAAAAAGAAAGAATCAAGTTTATTATTTTACACAGTGGAGTGGACATCCTAAATGGCTAAATCGTGAGTTAAATGAGTTTTCCAAGAAAATGTTTAGTCTTTCATTGAACAATTATTTTAAATACTTTGCCACCAAGAAAGTAAAGTAGTGTAAGTTTTATGAACGTTTTTTTTTTTTTTTTCCTTTCACGGAAACATTTGCTTGACTGATCCCTTATAGTACCAGAAACAAATACGAGTGCATTTGCTTAAAATAACAAAACCACACACAATACTTAACTCATTAGGATGATTTAGCAGTGGTTCAGTATTTCTTTTGGCTGAGTGCTCTGGATGAAATCCCATGTATACAGTCTTGTATTTTATACCAGTACTTTTACTTCAGGTTGTACAGAAATCTCTGTCAGATGCAGTGCCCCACTAGAATACAGGAAGATATCTGCTTCTGGAATGTATCTGTCAAAAGGGCACGTGCAAAATAGATTTTTAAAATTAAACTTGTGTAATGCATTACACTTCATGGGTGTTAGAGCAGAGAATTAACTGAGATAGTAAACCCATGCTCCCCACCACTTAACAGATAAACACAGTCACTGAGCAGAGGATATATTTGCAACTATGAAGAAAAAATTTGCCTTGATTCTCAAAAAACTATCTCAGACTGTCTTCTTTCCTCTTCATGCCTAACACATGTAGAAATAAAATCTGTTAAACTGCAAATTTAATTAAAAGAAACCTCATAAATTATATTAGTACAATCTCTATGAGTGCTACTCCTTACCAAACTTTTATTGGCTCCCCTTTTTATGTGTCAGAATAATTCTTTATGAAATTTCTCCTTAAATATCTTTAATTTATATCTCTCTGGCTGGTGACACGCACACATATCATCCTTGGAGTACAGGGGCAGCTGACTGTAATCTAAGCATTGTGTATCAAGAGCTGCCATACAAACTTTTCCAGCCGAAACTCACCAAATGCCACGCTGTGGACCCACACTCAGCTGCCTGTTGCTCGTGACCATCTAGGTGCCACAATGTTCCTTTGCATGAGGAAGGGTGACAGAATCCTTATCCTAAAGAGAAGCATGTATTACAGGTCCCATTCTGCCAGCCTTCCACAGATATGTTCCCTACTAGCTTAATTAGAGATGCAGGAGAGCTTCTAATTTTTCTGGTCACGCTATTATCCTCTGATTACTAGCTATCAGCCTTCACCTTTCTCTAGGTTTTGTTTGCTTATTTGTGGTTATTTTTTCTGTTTTGAAAAATAAAGTTTTAAAAAACAGCCAGGAATGAGCTATACGTTGAAAATCAATTTATCCTTTTGTCAAAGTAATTGCTAGCTGGAAATGATAATTTCTTTGTTCGGAGCAGATACAGAACTATTGTCTTGGCCTTCTAAATTGGTACGCCATGCCCCATGCTGTCTGCAAGTATCAGTATGGAGCCAGGCACAGTAGATGCTGAATATACTATATAACGGAGGTGTCCCTGTCTAACAAAAACTAACTCTTTTTTTTTTTAATGGAAGAGAAATAATGAGACAACCGCACAGCATTTTAGTCCACATTTCTCTATTTCCTTCCCATAAAAGGTCTCAAAGAAATGCAAAGCACCATTGAAGAGTTCAAAGACATACCTCAGAATGTGACTGCACATTCAAGGCACACTGACATATTCAAGACTGGATAGCTCTATTGGAGGGGGGAAAAAAAAAAGAGAAAGAAAGAGAGAGAGGGAGAGAAAAGAAGAAAAAGGCTCAGCATACAAAATACAATACACAATATCTAGTTCTACTGTGTGAAACTCACTGCATTCATTTTGCTCACTGAGCAAACTAGGTCCCAGAGTATAAGACATATAATAAATCTAGCCCTTTTTTTTTTCCATAGGAGCTGATTTCTAGAGAAGCTAAAAATTACTTGGTGTAAATGATGCAGAGGCTGATGCAGCTGAATTTATAAATTGGGTTGAAAAGTTTGACATACTGAATTAGATTATACCGTATAATGCATCACTAAGTAATTGATATGTACATTACGTGCAAAGAAAGCCCCGCTAACTCAAGTGTAACTTTTTTTTCTTGCTTTATTGTGCAACTTGGCCATCAGCTCATTGTCAGTTGAACACATTTTCAAAAGGAGATTTAGTCCTTTATCAGGTGAACAAAAATACAGTTTTGCTACATTCTGGTATTCAAAAATAAAATACAGGACAAAGGTATTTAAAAAGTAGAAAAGAAGTAGAAATGCATCAGCGCATTTAAAACCCTTTTGAGGGGCTTTTTTGTTATTATTATT
>NW_008621346.1:28225-44346 GCF_000691845.1 Merops nubicus | reverse complement strand
TCCCTACATTTCTTCAAGAAATGCAAAAGTCCAGATGAAAGATGTGCAATGCCAGCACCAGCTGGAGAGGTGATGGCAAGGGGCATGAATGGGGATGGGGAACGCACAGTTCACTCAGCTAAAAGCCAACAATTTAACACAGAGTTCACAGGGAGGCTCTGGGAGCACAAAAGAAATTTTAAAAAAATCCTACCAGAGAGAAATCTCAGTTTATACTAACTGTTCAGTATATTTCCAGTCTTCCACTGATGATCTGCATTTATTTCAAGGAGATGAGAGCATTTCCCTCTGCAATTACTAGCATATCTGCCCTGATGCAATGCTGATTACAGCACAGAGTCTTAAATCTCTGTAATCTGTCTGAAATGTTATTAAATATTAGATTTCAGTGTGATTTGTTTTCTTATCACTTTACTTGTAACTTTACTGCCATTCACCGCCAAGAGACCTTGAACTGGAGGCTGCAGCTTTAATCTCAATTTGTTATGCTAAAATGCAAAATTAAAGAAAAATGAAGAAAGTTGACTATTACCAAGGAATGTGATGGATAACATTGTGTCATCTTTTAGTTTTAATATTATAAACCGAATTTTATGATACTCTACCCTAATAGTGACATATTTAACATTTTAAGACTGGATATAATAATTTTATGACACAAAATGGGTATTGTTAGAAGATTATACAGTAGTACTTTGTCAAATCCTTGTATATTAAATACCAAAATACTATGATAAAATACTGGTAAGAGTCTCACTACTTCCCAGAGAAGAAAATCCATCCTTATGTCTTATCTCTGTTTCAAGACCTGCTGGAGGTCTCTGGTCAGTGAGAACCACAGCGTGGCACACGTGCCCCCACACCTTTGTGTGCAGGGCTCACATATGCCCCCACATATACCCTGCATAGCAGATACCACACAGAGGAAGTTTTCATTTAGAAATGTGCAATAGGAGCATTTTTATATATTGACAACTTCTGCTTTGCTTCCAGGCAGTTCCTGTTTGGTGGATGCCCAAAGGACATAACAGGCATGAGTGTGCTTTCCGACAGCACAGGAGCAGCCTGGAGCACATCACTGTTTTTCCTCTCATGTCTGAGCACCTCCCGTAAAAGAGATCCTCTCTTCCACTATCACCAGCCAGGATCAGACTTCCTTAGATCCAAGTCTCTCCGAAGTGTTTCTGGTACACTGCTGATACTGATGCTTTTTGCTTTGCATCAGATTTTCCTCCCAATGTTCTCTTTCCGTGGCTCCCACCTCTCAGCCCATATTCAAACTGTGGAGAACTTGGGACACAAAGGAATAAAAAACACATAGAAATACAGATCTGTGTGCAGAGCGAGCTACCATGCTAGGGTGTGATAGGACATCACCAACACTTAGAATGTTGATACCTGTCTGTTGTAAAAGGATGGACTGAGAAGAGGGAACCATTCCCTGCTGTCAGGAGTCCGAAACCCAGACAATGTCTAAACTAAAATTAAAAGCAAGGAAAAAGAATATACTGAAAGCAATATGAGACATTATCACTGCAGTATGTGATATACAAATGGCAGTAACTCTGGAGGTGAGATATAATCCTGTGTGCAGGGTGCAGCTGTACAAAGACGGATAGCACAGGACTTGCAGCCATGGAAATCTGCAAGTCAGGATACGAACCGAGCAGTTCCATTGTGCTTTGTCTGCCTGAATCGCTATTCACTGTCATCCAAGCAATGTCCTTCCTTAACAGTCTGTCCTTAAAGTGAGGATAATAAAATGAGGCCACTGAGACTTGTGCACGGCTGGCTCTCTCCACTGATTTTAATTCACTAAGTAGAAATGCTGCACAAGGTCAGTTTATATGGAAAAATCCCTATCGTCAGAGGCACACATTGACCCTCCTTTCAGGAGGGAATGAGGAGTTCCAGTTGGGTTTTCTCTATAGATGAGTAGGTCCCACAATGAGAAAGCTGTCTATAGAAAACAAAGGCGACTGATATTTTTATTCCTACATACATAAAGGCTTTTAATGGCGATGCCACATTTTTGTTATTTATATAGGTCTCTTTGGGGATCTATGAAGATTGTGGACTCCCAAAAATTAAACATTTCAGACCTGTCAAATGAAAAGTGTCAAATAAATGAGGTCTGTGGAAGTTTTCAAGTCCATTGTAATTGGAGGGTAAAGAAAGAAATAAAATGAAAAAGAAAGGTTTATACTTTGAAAATCCCTAAATATGAAAAGACAATCTAGCTACATCTGATCTTCACAAAGGGGTTAATGTTAGATGTAGTGGCCCAAGTATGATACTTTATTGCTTAAATTGGTCATCTCTTACTGGTGAGATTTAGGGACAAGAGCTCTTTCCCAAAATTCTTCTTCCCCAACCCCTCCCCCCCCCCCCCCCAAATGCAGATGAACAAAGGTCTTACTAGCTTGTGTATTTTCCTGGCTTGCTTTCAAATTTACATCCCAGATGGATATCCTAACACCTCTACTCTCTTTCTCCCTCTTCCTCCCTGTTTTTTGTGCATTTACAAACACAGTGAAACTCTTCATTTTAGTCTACCAGAGAAACACATCTTTCTAAAATTGTATCTTTTAATCCTAGAGTATCCCAGGATAGGAAAACTTTAGAGTGAAATATAGGAAACTTAGAGACTTGTTCCTCTGTTGTATTCAGTTTAAACCTACTAGAAACCTCCACAAATACCAAGGACAAACAATCCAAAACAGGATCCAAATAGATTCTCTTTCCATTCATGGAAAGAAAGGTCACGATTGTCTTCCAAGGGGAAGATGATCACAAACTTTCTGAGACATTACTTTCAAAGAAACATCAATTACCCTACTTGCAACATTATCCCAGGGCTCAGTACTGAATAGGAACTCTCATTTAAACACGCCAGCTTTGTTCAAAGTGAAAGAGAATTCCCTTAAAAACACTTTCAAAACAGAAATGAACAGCAATTTAAAAAAAAAAAAAATTAGCCTACATTTATGGAATAAGAAGAGAAATAAAACTTGCCTGATCACACTGAAAAAGGGTGTGCACATTTTGCAGCACAAAGCAAGGAAGTGAAGCTGCCTAATTTTCTCCAAGTTTTACTTTTTTTCTTCTAAGAAGACAAAGACAAAAAAACACCCAACAACCAAAAAAACAAACACCCACACCAAAAACCGGGGGTGGAAATGTGAAAGGAAAAGGAAACACTCGCTCACATGAAGAGTCTCTCTAATCCCACTTTTGGAGATGTCAGCAAACATATAAAGCTGTGCCAGAAGCAGGACAGATAGTTACCAATATTAGGAGCCACACATTTTGCAGCAGGCTGAAGTCCCAGGGCAGCTGTAACACCTAAGGAGGAGCAGCCGGTGGCACTGCCGAGGTTTTGCTGCCCAGGACAGGGAGGGCAGGGTGGGCACTGGAAGGGGCTGGGGGTGGCACAGGGCTGGATCACCCATCCCAGCACCAGGGAGCTGCAGCAAGAGGAAGAGGATTCTGTGTACTCGCACGCTGTGAGGTGCTGTTCTAAAATTACTCTTCCTGACACATGATTGCTGTGACTTGGCTCACTGCTCTGTCAGAATTTTTTTAAAAAAAACCCAAACAACGACCCAAAACCAGCTGAAAAATTCTGGTTCCATTCAACCTGGAGACATAAAAGCCCAAACACCAAAAAAAGTCTATCCCAGAGCTGTAGCACCCCAACAATAATTAAAGGGAACATTTTTATGTTATGGCACAATATACTCATTGTGTTCAGTCTTGTCAAAACAAACAAACCATATTCAGTGAAATCTGTGGCACAAAAGAGCTAAACAAATTATGGGGTAGAAGCAAACGTGGCCACACCATCAGCATTCAAGACCTGAAGAAAAGAGTGGAAACTTTCAGGGTCTGAATGCAGGAGTGGAAAAGCTAATTGAGCACAAATGAAAGGATCTATTACGGCTGAAAGAATAAGTGAGAGTACAGGCAGGACAATACTCTCATTTATGATTCAAATATCCATGGATAGTGGAGTACAGCTTTAAATACAATTTACAGCCTTGATTACAAATGACTATGTGCATCAACTTGGAAGGAATGCAAAGACTGTGAGCGAGAGAAAGAGCCTGCCTTGTCAGAAAGGAAGGAGAAGAGGATAAGTGAAGGCAGAGCTGGGCTGGACACTCAGAAGCAATTGGAATGTGCAGAATTGTGAAATAGCACTTTTAAAAACCTGAAGATGAACTGATTAGTGGGCAAGAAGGCTCACATTTAAAGTAACCAAATTGCCCAGTGATAAGATTATAAAGGGAGATTTATGCTAGATAATCACAGCGAGATCTGGGGAAAGGGAGTATCATTCTGTCCCTATGTCTTCCAAAAGCAAAATATGAAAATATGAATGTGGTAAAAAGAATAAGTACTGGAAATGAAGAGCAAGGCCAGGCTTCTGCTTTTATGGAAAACAGAAGCAGCTTTTCTCCTCAGCTTACAGCAGACCCAAAACTGGTCTGAAACACCAAAGTTATTAATTACTTTTGACTCAGAAACTGTGTCTATTCTCACTACCCTTTTTTTTTTTTTAACTGTGTTGTATTTTATGAAAACATTAATTCTGTTAAATTGACAACTAAATTTTCCAAGAGTTTGAAAATCCTAAAAATCTTATGAAAACTGTAACATGGTTCAGGCTGTATAGCAAAAAAATTAGCACCAGCCTCTCATAGTGCAGCCTGAGGTTACACAGGCTGTATCTTCTCATGCTCTCTATTGCATATCCATTCCATGCTCCAGAGGACATTGTGCATCACAGCTGCCAGCAATAGTCAGGAAAAATCCAAAAACCCTCCATAGGTAACAGTCTCTTAGAGCCTGCCTGAAACTCACTGAAAAAGCAGCTGGTGGGAGCTACACCTCAGTACAAGCAGAAGAAAACAGCTGGATGAAGTTGTGACCTTTACACCTGCAGGCCTTCAGCACCTGAAAACTCAGTGCTGCCACACTCTTCACTGGTATTGGCTCCAGTGGTATTCCTGGCTGAGCTCAGGAATGGAACCTAAATTTAAAAAGCCTCCATGCCTAGTGGAATATGCAGCTGTGCCTCAACTAAATAAAATTGAAGAACTGTATGCATCTCCCTGCAACATCACAACCAGCTCCCACCAAACGCTCTTCAGAATTGGTTTCCAAAATTTGCAGGTAGTGAGAACAATCAATCGTCAGGAATTACCTCTCCTCTCACAACCAAGAGCTGCAATCTTCATGATTATGAGCATGGGAGTCTGTAACTGTGTAACGAGGAGGCAGAAAACAAGAGGCTTCTTGACAACCAGTTCAAGATGATGGAGCCCTCATCTATGAGCCAGAAAAATAACCTCACAGAGGACAAAACCAAAGTCTCCTCTGTTTTCCTCATCATAACCATTCACTGCAGAGCACAGTAATGCTGGGACAAGTGTGTATACTTTTACTTCTTTTGTAAGGGTTCAGCTGGCACCTTTCTTAAGCAAGGCAGTTAACTTGAGTAGCCAAACATAGTACTATTTCCCCACAATTAGTCTTTTTTTTAAGGACATTGTTTTTAAAATGAGAAGAGAATGAAACTATGTGGCATGTGCTCCCAGTTTCAGATTGGGTGTGGAAGAAAATAATGGCCACACACTGCTATACAATTAGGTCTGCCTTGGAAAGGAATTATGCTGATGTTTTTCTAAGCAATGCCAGGTGGCTTATTCACCAAATAACAAGACACTAAATAGATCTAAAGATTCTTGGCAAGTGGTAAATGCTTACCTTGGACTCCCTAGTCCTCTCTTCAAGAAATGGTTTGCGTTTCCCAAGAGTTTTATGAAGCAGCTCCTCAGCTGTGATTAAAAACAAGTAACAGTGGACTGAAGTTTGGTTAACTTAGACTTGTTTAACGATACAGCTCAAGGAACTGTGAGTGCATATAAGATGTTTCTCATTGTTTTAGTAAACAGCTTCAGCCATAAGAAGACTTTTGTTTTAAAAGTTCATAATAATTCTCTTTAAAAAAAAAAAACAAAACAAGAAAAACCTCCAACAACCAGTCTGTTGTGCTTAACTTTTCTCTACCTGATCTCTGCCCA
This sequence comes from Merops nubicus, assembly GCF_000691845.1. Lineage (NCBI taxonomy): Eukaryota > Metazoa > Chordata > Aves > Coraciiformes > Meropidae > Merops > Merops nubicus. The sequence continues at coordinate 38,257 of NW_008621346.1, read as the reverse complement.
AAATCCTATTAAGAAAAAAAAATTAATTAAAATTTCAGCTACCTTTTTAGCAAGAGCAATAAAGCCCAGACAATTGTTTTTCCCTACGCCAGAGGAGAAGGTCAGACAACCTCAGGCAGGAGCAGAGCACTTCTGGGAGCAGGAGGTGGCCATGCCTGTACCTGAGGGCAGTGGGCGCAGTGAGGACTGGTGGTGGCCACAGCACAGCATGACAGACTGAGGGAGCCAGGCTCCAAACTGCCCCTAAAGCTAAGCAAGAAAGGGAAAGGCTGTATCCCAACAGGCTCACGGCAGCTTCCCTTCTCCATATTGGCCATGAAGCAAATCTGCTCCATGTAGGTAAGAAGAACTTATGTGGACCCAGCTCCACTATCTGCCCAAGACACCACCAGCAGACAGCAAATCAATTAGCCAATAGATTTTTCCTCCCTTTGTCAATGTAGGGAGGAAAGCACATTATAAATAAAATAATGCTGTAAAAAGCACATTATAAATAAAATAATGCTGAAAAAAAAAAAAATGCTGTGAATAATTCTCCACTTACAGTTTCTCCTCCAAACATTTGGTGTTTAGAATTAGTCTTGCTTTGGCCATCGCTGTCCAGAGATCACTCCCATTTCAAGAGATGACTACTCACAGCCAGCGACTCAAAACTTCAGTTATGTGAATACAAATTGGTATCTAGGTAAAATCCTGCATCTCAAGTACATCTACTTAAGAGTCATTTTCTAGAATATTCCACAAAACTCTAAACATACTGAACACTGCAAGGCTTCCCAAGAAGAACTAATTACAATGCTCAAATTAATATTTGAAGAAACTCTTGAAGCAATGGCTCTGTTCTCATTTAAATATGTGACTACTGTCTTTATAATGTGAAAGCATTATAGCCATTTATATAAGTTCCAAGTGATATATTACCGAGTTGAACCTGGTTTCCCCTTCTTTTGTTCTGGGTTCATAACCTTGCTGTATTATCTTCCATAACTCTATAGCTTGCTAATGCATAATTCAAGCCTCTCTTATTGACAAAAGGCAGCAGAAAGAAAGAATATTTCAATGCCACTTTCCCACGTAGATAGTATTGCTTTCATTTCAGCTGGTATCATTTCCATACTAAAGCCAAAACTTTTAAAGTATATTAAATATCATTTTCATTGCTCCTCTGCAATTGGTTCCCTGGGACAACTACACCTGTTTACCTCCATCTTTGGAAAATACGTTATTGCAAGTTTTTTGTCGGGTTGTTTTTTTGGTTTTGTTGTTTTGGGTTTTTTGGTTGGTTGGTTGTTTGTTTTTTGTTTGTTTTTTTTTTTAAAAAATGGGTTTCTTGCCAAAAGAAGAAACTTCAGTTAAAACATTCTGAGCTAATGTACAATGCCAATTTCATACTAATTTCTTGATTTAACTAGAGCTTGGCTTTAGGACTAGCATCAGTTTCCCCAGATGTGTGTGGGGAGCAGGAACAACTGTGCAATCATCCTGCACTCCCTGCTCTAACCCCTTCCCTTCACAAAATAAGTATGTAAATAGGCATATAGCAAGTTTTCATTCACTGGAGGTCAAATTTGTCTTCAGCCAGCCATTCAATTATGCAAAAATCATAGAATCATAGAATCATAGGGGTTGGAAGGGACCTCGAAAGATCATCTAGTCCAACCCCCCTGCCAGAGCAGGGTCACCTAGAGTACATCACACAGGAAGGCGTCCAGGCGGGTTTTGAATGACTCCAGTGAAGGAGCCTCCACAACCTCTCTGGGCAGCCTGTTCCAGTGCTCCGTCACCCTCACAGGAAAAAAATTTTTCCTGATATTCACCTTAAACCTCCTATGCTGCAATTTGCACCCATTACCCCTTGTCCTATCATAGGTCATCACTGAAAAAAGCTTAATTCCATCTTCCTGACACTCACCCTTTACATATTTGTAAACATTGATGAGGTCACCCCTCAGTCTCCTTTTCTCCAGGCTAAAGCGACCCAGCTCCCTCAGCCTTTCCTCATAAGGGAGATGCTCCACTCCCCTAATCATCCCTGCGCTTGACTCTCTCCAGCAGCTCCCTGTCCTTCCTGAACTGAGGGGCCCAGAACTGGACACAATATTCCAGATGCCACTGATGCTAGTGCAGTAGCTTCAAATAGATGCAGGTGAGGAGGAGAAGAGAGTTCCCCTTCTTGCACATTGGAGAAGGATGGAAAGAACTCTAAAGGCTTTCAGTCTCTTCTCAGAAATAGCTTGCATCCTTCCAGTGGTACAAGAGCGATATGGACCCGAGCAGGTTAAGACTGTCAAGTTTTTTTGCCTCCACAGACCCTCAGCCAGACTGCCTACACATTCCACCTGTCCCCTGCCAAGCAATGTCCACCACCCAGCCAGCACTACTTGTTCCATAACCTGGGTGCAGCAAGAACAGAAGTTCAGGGTGGATTGACTGAAACCAGGCGTGCCAGGGCCCATCCCCATGGCAAGTAATGCCTTCAGAGCACTGTGTGTCCCCTGTGCAATGCACCTGGCCTCTCAAAGCAGCAACTGCTTTGCCTCACGGGCAGCTGAAAGGCATTCAAGCAGGTAAGTGAGGTGGGCAGAGGGTGAATTTGCCCTCAAGCCCAGCTCAGAGTCACTTCTGCATGGCAACTCACATGCAGCTTTTGCATCAGGAAATGTCTCTTATCATACTGGGCCCAGCACAGATACCTACCTAAGAGGCTCTTTATATAATAAAGGAAACTGTAATCTTACAAAGAAAATTGCTCTGCCAGAAGTAGTGTGAAAAATGATCAGAGGAGGCCCTGCAAGGCACCTGTACTCCCTTGGAGTCACATTTACCAAACCAACCTCAGTAATTATGTGATCAACTCAACATCTAGTTAGGTTTACAGCCTTGGTGCTTCCTCCCATGCCACCTCAGCACTCACCTGTTTCTTGCAAGTTCAAATTCCTGAAGAATTGTAATTCTGGCTATAGTCAAAATAATTTCTCCAAACTTCAGAACTAGTTTTCCTTTTTCTAAAAACTCTCAAAGACTCATTTTCTGCAAAACACTCAGCAAATACAGCTTGAAGAGCAAAACTCAGGTGGGTTTAATGGTGCCTCCAGCTGTGCCTCATTTTAAAGTCCCTGTTTATTTAACAGAACCAATGCAAAGGAGAATGAACTCAGTTACCAAATAGTTAAATGTCATGCTCTGAAAAAGCAGCAGTTTAGGACAGCAACACTGCTGGTGCTGCTTGGACTACTCTCCTTCTACTTGCCTCACCTTAAAAGCCATGTAATTCTCACACTGCGTGCTGTCAGAGTAGACAAAACAAAAATAACTTAAGTAACTTTGTGGAGGATTCCTTACTTGTTTCTAAGCCTGAAAGTGCCCAAACTTCCAGGGGTAGCATAGGAAATGGAATAGCCCATAAACAGTGAGCTGTGAAGTCAGTCATCAGCCTCTCCAGCAGCAAGTGAAAAGCCCATGGCATTTTTGACACTTGCTCACTACCTGTCCTTTCCCCTACCCTCAACATCGTAAGTGGCAAATTGCTTTGTCAAACATCTTGCCCAACACTGAGCAAAAAATCAAGATTTATAAAATCACCCATGAGATTATCTTCAGTAATAACAAATGGTGAAATCATTGGAATTGCTTGGATTTAACCCCAGTGTTGCACTCAACATAGTTCAAGAGGTTCCCACAGGCTTCTTGCAAGTCTTGTGCCCATAGGTGACCCCTGGCGAAATGCTAGGGAGCCCTTACTTGCAAAGAGTGATCACAGAATTGCACTGAGCCATTCTAGAAGTCATTGCCCAGAGTCCCAGTCACTCATCACATTCAGGATCCTTCAGGAAATCCTGCAACTAGAGAAGCTCAGGGCTGCTGGCTCCTCAGCTGCTCCCACTGCATGGTTGGTGCAAACCAAAAGCCCCAAAATACAGCTGTGCCAAAGCAGAGACACTCTCCTCAATGGCAGGGCTCAGACCAGCCCTGATGCCCCTCATGGCTCTGTCCTGGTGGGTGTTTGACTTATGGACAGGAGTAAGCAGAGCTTCCCCCTGTGAGCTGGGGAAGAAAGCAGGTTGCAGAAGGAAGCCCAAGGAGGAGCCATGCCTGTGTGTCATTGCTGGGGAAGCAGCAGGTGCACGTCCCCCCTCACAGCCCCAGCGCCAGCCCAGGGCCAGTGGCAACAGACAGACTTGCCCTCTCAAGGTGGGGATGGTGGGCAACCAGAGACCAAGTACCTCAGCAAATTTTGACATATTTCCACCTTCTTGTTAGCAAATTTCCACCACCCTGCCACTGCAAAGAGCTGGTAGAGCCTGCCAGCAGACCTACTGCTCCTCCGGACACAAAATGCGCTTAGCAGCACATCTGCACTAGGCTTCCTCTACATGGCCAATCCAGGGATGCTCTATGCCCTGTCAATATTTGAAAAAAAAACCAAAAAAAAACCCCAACAACCAACAACAAACAAAACCCGAGGGAAAACCCAGTAATTTCCATATCCACAGCAGGCTTCTGCATGTTATTGGGAGCACAGCCACACAACTGATTTCCTATTTGACTGGAGAGGGGAGGAGGAAACTCCAAAAGAGGGCATGGGACTTATGGCAAGCCCCTGACATGGACTTGCCAACAGAAACTCTCCCCAGCTGCCTGTTCCCACCACTGCTCTGGAGATGTCACCTCCTCCATGGCGCAAGCAAGTACCTGCATCCACGGTTTCTGAGGGACAAGCAGAGGAACACATAAAGAAGAAAAGTTTGGGAAAGCAGTCGCCAGCAGACTGGCTACCATTTAAGTCCATGGTTCTCTGTGGGCGAGCTGATGGCAGTGACCCCCCACTGCTGGCTCCCATCTGGAAGAAGAGACTCTGTCCCTGCAGCATCAGCACGACTCTCTTGAAAGCCTGTGCTAAAAGCAAGAACTGGTTCAGTTGGTGACCCACCTTCACCAAGGGAGATCACAAGCAGAGGTGTGTTTCTCAGAGCACCACTCCAGTGCCCTGTGGTCTGTAGGTCTCAGAAACCACTAGTGGCTCATTAATTGTCCCAGACAAGGCACAACACTGTCCTGCCCCAGAAAAGTAAGTTGAATTCTGGGAGTAAGATGAACTGGAGGCCCTTTTATTTTATGTCGTACCAGAAAAAGGAATATTTAGAGGATAAATAAATCATTTTTCTCTGCTTAGAAAAAATCTTCTAAGATTCCTGTGGTACTTGGGGTGATGATGATAAAATACGACATGCAGAGATTTTCACTTACAGAAAGGGAACATGGGCATCTCACATTGTCTAAACTCTTGACAAGTAACTCACCTTTGCAGATAACACTGATGACACAGGAACAAACAAATCAACCCATCTGTACCAATCTTACATGAACCACAACTTAAACTTGAGATACAAAGGATTTCACAAAGGAGAGAGCCAAGTGTCTGAAGCCATTTTTATGTCAGACATTTTTTCTTAATAGCTTTGAGCATCCCCCAGCTCTTTTATCCAATATACTACGAGGCATCTTAAAATACTCTGTATTAGAGCATGCTATCTGAATGTACCCTCTAGCATCCTCAGAGGATTGCTCCAGTTCCACATCTGCTTAAACCACTATGCCTTCTTGCCTGCCTTGGCTTTTAATCCCCCTCCTGCTTGGGGCTAATCAGAGTCTGCTTGTTCCTCGAAAAGAGCAATATGCTTTTCAAAACCCCTTGGGTACTGGAGAGACCCTTCAGTCCAGCCTCAACTACTCATAATTATAGGCCTAACTCTGGTTCACCCATCAGTCAAGAGTAAAGAAACAAAAAGGCATTGCCTTATTTTCTGTCAAAACATCACTCAGGCTCATACCACGAAAGAACATTTTTACAGAGTAAGTTGATTCACCGAGTTTAAATTATGTGTTAATTTTCTGAAGTTTCCAACCCATCTCTCCAGAAGCTGCCTGCGTATGCCTCGTCCCTTTCACCCAAACAGAAACCCTTTGCAGTGGACGCAGACCTCTCCTGGTTGTGTTTCAGAGTTTGTGCTCCATCTCCACACTCTCTTGATCCCTCACAATGTTGACTTTGCCCTTTTTGGCAACTCTTCTGCTCTTTGGTGCTTCTCCTCTAAACCTCTCACTCCACTCCTGGCTTCTCCTCAGACTTGTCCTCAGCTTTGGCTTTTCTCAGACACCACCTTATGTCCACTTAGTTGAACTTCAGAAGGTCAAAACTTAGCCTCTTACTGATCTTTCCCATGCTTTCTCCATCTCTTTTTCTTATGGCCCTATGGACAACATCCACCTCAGTGTTCACACTTATAGAGCTGGGTCCTGTTACTCTTGATCCCTTTACCCAAGCCACAAGAAAACGATCCCCTGTTCCGGGCTGCCTTCCTACTCCCAATACAACATCCTTTTCTCTCTCAATAGCAAAAGCATCCCTCATTTTGATGCTTAACAGCATCAGAATATAACAGGTGATCAGTTTGGCAATACTTTTTTTTACCAAACAAATATGGATTTTTTTTTCCATCTACAGTTTGCCCTTTGTCCACCCGCCTCAAACCAAAGGCAATTTTTTCCCTGGGGTTTAGGACTGGCTTGTTGTTTTCTTTTTCTCCTTTCTCCCAAAACCAGCACTAAGAACCTTGAATTAAAATACATAGGCATAAATTTATAACCACTACTGCCTACTTTGAGGCAGCTAAGGATGCCTCCACATGGTTATGGTCCCTCTCAAGAATGCCAGCATACACACAGCCCCACAGAAAGCAGGTAATAGGGGTGGTATGTCCATGCTTTCACTGATCTTCAACTGTTCTACACCCCTAACTGCTCCAGAAACAGTAATTTCATATTTTATAATAAGAACCTAGAGTGGAAGGTATTTTTGGATATATTAACGTACTCAATTTCATTTGAGTTACTCTGTATACTGGGATCAAGCAGGCACTCCTACCTGCAAGCTCCCAGTGAATACACGTGAGCTTTGTCTCCAGACATTGGACACCCACCGTTCAGTGGGGCTGTCAAACACGGCAGAAGAGAAAGGAGACAGCACAAGGGGAGAGGACTCTGCAGTTCAGTGCTCGGCACGGAACTGCTGGCTCAAAAACACTGCCTTGCAGGGGGAGCACCAAATCTGACCTGACAGAAAATGCAACCTTTGCTACTTCTAGCCCAACACATTTTATGTGGCAAGAACACAATAAAAAAGGTACCTTTTGCTTTGTTCCATGTCTTCTCAAGACAGGTTGATTTTTTCAAGAAGAAATCCCCAAATGTGTCAATGAATTCTAGCACTCATCTTGGAGCTGCTGAGATATGTTCCCTGTAGCCCAGTAAGGAGGGAGAACAAAACCAAACACTGGCCTGGACATGAATCCCTTGAGCAGGAAAACAAGCAAACAGGGGGATGCACTCCCACTAGAGTGAAAATTGTATAAAATGGCTCAAAATGCCACATAGACTCTGATGTGTTGCACGTGCACTCCATGACATGCAGCAAACCAAGGTACTAGAAGGCAACAACACGTTTACAGGGATTACCATGAAATTTGCATGCTGTTAACGCCTGGAACCTTTTCACTGAGAAATTTTTATCTGACAGTCAGTTAATAGCAGAGAACTTTTTTTTGCACCAACAAGAAGATGTAATTTTCCAAAGGATAATTTTCTTAAGTAGTTGTTTTCATGTATGTAGAATCTTCCACAGGATAGGGGCAGCAATTTACACTAAGGCTTTTCACTAAGGCCTTTAAGTGGTTTTGAAATGCAAAACTAAAAAATTTTTTGGCTTTCTAATTTGCTTTTCTGTTTTGCAGTATGTACTGATTTATTCATAGCATTTCTGAGAGAAGGAATGTCAGGAATGCAAACAGCATGATGACAATGTAGTAGCTGATTAGCTCCGTGGAAGAAGTCGCTCCAGGTTTGACTTTTGGTCAGTGTACAACATTGAAGATACATAAATACTCTGGCAAGGAAAGTCTTTCTTTCACTTTAGGTATAATTAAAAAAAAATCTTTTACACTTCAGCTATAATAAACCGCACAAAAAACAGCGAGAGGGAGAGAGAAAGTGAGAGAGAGATGGCAGATACACCGAGAATCTGCAGCGTAGATAATCAAACCCTTTATTGTCTAAGTTACATTAGACTTGCAACACCATAAAAACCTGTTAAGAAGGAGAAACAGTAGATTGGTAGAGGTAGTAGAAAGTCCCTGTAACAGTCAAAAATGGGCTTTACAGGAGCATGTCATGCCAAAAAAAAAAGCTATCACGTTGCTTAAAAGAGCCGATCAAAGCCCATTGACTAAATAAATAAGGAACACAACTTATTTTAAATACTATGGCCTAACTAAAGTAACAGATCAATACAATACAATGATAAAGAAGAAAAAAGAAATTGTGGGATTCTCTTCTGGAAACAGATGGTCTTTAAGGTTGGCCTTCCCCCACCCACTCTTATCTCGTTTCATTAAGTGAAAATCTCATTTCTGTGCTATACACAGTATATAATTATTGAAACTGGTTTCCACTACTGTTGTTCTTCATGGATCTGAATTATGATTGTAAACTTTGCTGATTAGTACCCTGGTAATGGCAGTGACAGCACTAGCTTCTGTCAGAAATTCTGGAAGAAAAGCTCCAGAAAAAAAAGCTTTTGGCTCTAAATATTACCTCAGATTTTCTAGATCAGCTTGACCAAAAAAAAAAAAAAATAATCGAACAATTAAAAAAAGGAGAAATTACAAATGTACACTACACTTTTGTGCCATTTTGGGTACAGAAGAGTTTTTAATAACTAGAACACAAACAAATAGGCTATGCAACTAGCTTTTGTGCATTCCTGAACTGCATTACTTTCACTCATGGAAAATATGACTCAGAAAAGCAACAAAACAAAAGCAAAACAAAAAAACAAACAAAACAAACCAAGGAAGCTAGTGCAAACCCAAAATGATAATCATTAAGCAACACAGCAAAATATTTAATTCATTTCCTCTTTTTTTCTCCTTTTTCCTTTTTTTTTTTTTTTTTTTTTTTGGTGTACAGTGGAATGTGTCTATGCTCAAAATCTCCCTCAAAATAAGTTCACAGAACAGTTAATTACAGTCACTTATAAGTATTTGCACAGACATTCCTAACGACACCGACCGAGACTTACAGAGAATTCTGGTATACATCTGGTGTAATAGCATAAGGAAAAACTAGTTTTTTAAAAAAATAATACATAAGAAAGTTAATTCGCATTGTTGCAAGTGTTGCGAAGTAACAAAAACTGTCAAGTAATTTAAAACAAGTAACAAGTAGTATCCAGAACCAATTACTGACTAGATTTTTTTTAAAAAGAACCCCCCCACCCACCGAAACTGTTAGAACAGAAAGATCACGCTTTGTTTTTTCTGCTTTTTTCTTTTTTTTTAAACAAATCTTTGTGTCAGAAGCCCATTTCTACAAAAACAGCACTATTCCATTATTGTATTAAGTAAACTGTTGCTCTCACCTGTATTAAAGGTTAGCATCATTTCTGTACATGTAAAATTATTGCTTTTTTGAAAAATATATTTAGCATGCTAGGTTTTTTTTTTTTTTAATCCATTTCCTGCCTTTACAAAATGTTACAATTTAAAAAAAAACTAGTAAAGCTTTTGCAAAAAATTTCACAGAACATTTTCTTTCAAGGCAGCAGTAACTTTTGATAATGCATAAAATTATATGTGCAAAATCTGAAACTCTCAGAAATATTACCATCACACATAGTGTCACAGCAATAAGAAAAGAAAATATTTATATCTGTGGAATACATTTTTAATTGCTTACACTGCATGGTTTAACAACCTGTTATGTGCCACAACCCCACCTTGAAAACTTGCAGTTAAAGTTACTGTAGAAGAGGTATATAAAGCTTTTTTTTTCTTCTTTTTTATCCTAACACCACCAGTGATCACCAAGTACAAGACATGACACATTTATATGAACATTAACCTGCCACCACAAAAGAAGTTCCTCGTCTTTCCAAAATGTCACTGGGCCCAAGAAGGAGCAGTAGCTGGCCTGCTG